>NC_091557.1:27986090-27988590 GCF_042767895.1 Penaeus vannamei
ACATTCATCCGTGCCATACGAACACCGTTTTCGTTCGTTCAGATACATAACATTTAAACTCATTTAATCTTATACAAACATCCACTTCATTTTTATATATATATTTTTTTTACTGTACCTTCAATTGCATCATTCACAATATGCATTTTGAATAACAATCTTCCTTTCCTATACCTATTCATTTGCATTCAGTCACATATTTACGCAGTATGTCATTTTTTCTCTTCCTTCTTTCACTCTTGGCTTATTTTCTCCCTTCTCATTCCTTTCATTTCTTTCCTTCTTGCACTTTATCTCTACCTCTCTTTCTTCTTCCGTCACCTCATCTTTCAAACTTTCTGTCTCTCCACTCATCTCTATCATACTTTTACTTCTCTCTTTACCTAACTACCTCCCTCCCTTCTCTTCTTTCGTTGCTTTCTTCTGTCTTTCCTTCCCCTTCCTCCCCACCCTTCCTTTCTTCTTTCTTTTCACTTGTTTCCGTCTCTCTCTTACCCTTACCTTCTTTCACTTCCTTATCACTCCCCATCCCTCCGCTTCCCTCCCTTTCCTCCTGTTCTCCAGTCCTTCTAATTTTCCCTCCTTCCCTCCTTCTCTCCTTTCCCACTATTATATTTCCTTTCTTTTCCTTACCACTTCTCTCTTCTTTCCACACTCCCTTCTATTTCTCCTCCCATTCTATTCCTTTCCTCTTCTTTCTCTCCTCTTTCCCTTCTCTATGTCATCCCTTTTCGTGCACTCTTTCTCACGTGTTTTTTTCCCCTTTCCCTATTCCTTCTTTCTTTCATACCTCTTCACTCCCTCCCTTCTGTTTCCCACTTCCCGTTCTCCTTCCTTCTCAATTCTTTCCCCTCTTCCTCCCCCTTCCTCACCTTCCTCGTCCCCTCTTTCTTGCTTTCTTCCCTCCCTCTCCCCCATTTTCCCCACTTCCTTCTCCCCTCTTCCTTCCCTCCCTCCTACTTCCGTCCTTCCTTCCTTCCCTTCCTCCTCCCTCGTTCCCTCATTTTTACTTTCATCCCCCCTCCTTTCTTCCCTCCATCTTCCCCACTTTCCCTTTTCCTCCTCCTCTCTTCCTTCTCTCCTCCCTCCCACCTCGCACCTCCCTCCTCCCTCCCCTCTTCTTTCCCTCCTCCTTCCCATCTCCCACCTCCCCTTTCCCTCCCCCTCCCTCCTCTCTCCCACTTCTCTCTTCCCTCCTCCCTCCCCCCTCCCTTCTCCTACGCACTTCCCTCCTTCCTTCCCTCCTCCCTCTTCCTTCCCCCCCCCTCCCTTCTCTCTCCCACTTCCTTCCTCCCGCCCTCCTCCCACCCTCCTCCCTCCTCCCTCTTCCTTCCCTCCTCCCTCCCCCCTCCCTTCTCTGTCCCACTTCCTTCCTCCCTCCTCCCTCTTCCTCCCCTCCTCCCTCTTCCTTCCCTCCTCCCTCCCCCCTCCCTTCTTTGTCCCACTTCCTTCCTCCCTCCTCCCTCTTCCTTCCCTCCTCCCTCCCCCCTCCCTTCTCTCTCCCACTTTCTTCCTCCCTCCTTCCTCCCCCCTCCCTTCTCTCACGCACTTCCTTCCTTCCTTCCTTCCTTCCTGGCAGAACAGCGGCAGAATCAATAACGCGATTACCTAGTGTTAAGCTTCCACCCGCTGTGTTATTCCGGGACCAATAACAATATTTTGGAAATAATCCCGATCCGTGGCAGCGAGGGAGAGGGGGGAGGGGAGGGGAGAAGGGGAGGAAGGAAAGGGGAGGGAAGGAGAGGAGAAAGGGGAGGGGAGGGGAAGGTGGAAAGGTGAGGGAGGGAAGGGAGAAGGGGGAGGGAAGGGGAAGGGGAAAAGGTGAGGGAGGGAGGGGAGAAGGGGAAGGGGAATAGGGGAGAAAGTGGAAAGGTGAGGGAGGGAGAGGAGAAAGGGGAGGGGAAGGTGGAAAGGTGAGGGAGGGAGAGGAGAAAGGGGAGGGGAAGGTGGAAAGGTGAGGGAGAGAGGGAGGGGGGTGTCGGGTGACGAGGGACACGAGCCGAGGAGAGGGGAAAGGGAGAAGGGGAAATGATTGAAAAATGAGGGAGGTTGGGAGAAAACTGGAGGAAGAGGGATCTGGGATGAGGGGTACGAGGCGAGGGAAGGGGAGAGGAGAAAGTTTTAAAAAGTCGGGGGGAAAAGGGTAGGGGTTCTAGGGGCGGAGGGTGAGGGGAGGGGATAGGGCGAGGCGTGAGGGGAGGGGAGGGGGCGAGGCGTGAGGGGAGGGGAAAAGGTGGAAAGGTGAGGGAAGTAGGAGGAAAAGGTGGAGGGAACGAGGACAAAGAAGGGGAGCGGATATGAACGAAGGGGAAAAAGTGAGGGAAAGTGAGGAAAAAGAGAGGGAAAGGAGGGCGAGAGGTGACAGGTGAGGAGACGACCTTGAAGGGAAAGATAAGGAAAGATCGAGGAAAAGGAGCGAGGAAAAAGGGATGAGGGGAAGAGAAATTAGGAAAGGTGATAGAAATGAGGATCAAAAGTGGGCAATGGGTGTAAGGGATGA
>NC_091557.1:27996090-28001090 GCF_042767895.1 Penaeus vannamei
AAATTAAAAGAAAAATTATTGAATATGTTAGGCTCTCCCCCCTCTTCTCCTTTTTCTTTTCTTTTTTCTTTCTCTGTTTTGAGTAAAGAGATTTCTTAAAATACTCTCTCTCGATACCAGAAAAAGAGCCCCATCTGCAGTTTTTCTCTGAAACAAGAGGAAAAAGGAAAAAAGCCAAAGAGAAAATTAAAGAAAACGTAAAACATAAACTCATAAGAAAGCCGAACGTGAATTACGTGATATTTTCCGTTTTCTTGTTTCTCCTCTTTATTATTTTCCTCCTCCATCCCCGCTTCTGACACGTCCACCTCCTCCTCCACTTCCCGGTTCCTGCTCCTCCTCCACTTCTAACTTCTCTGCTCTTACTTCTTCTTCGTCTCCACTTCCTTCTCCTCCGCCTCCTTCACCCCTACTTCTCCTTCACCAGCCCTGCTCCCAACACAGCCTGCAACTCCACCTTTCCCTTCCTCCTGACTCCTGTTCTCCTCTTCCTCTTCCTCTTTCTCAACCCCCCCCCCCTCCTCTACATTTCCTATCTCCTCTTTCTCTGCTTTCTGTGGCTACTCCTCCTCCAACACTTCCACCGCCCTTTCCATCTCCTGTTGCTCTTCTTCCTTCTCCTCTTCCTCCTCCTTAACCTCCCATCCCTGCTTCTCCCTTCCTCCTTTCCATCTGAAGACTTCTTCTTCCTGCTTCCACTCCTCCTTCCACTTCTCCTTTTCCTCATCCCTCCCCCTCCTACTCCTCCCCACCCCTCTCTCTCCTCTCCCTTCTCCTCTTCCTCCTCATACTCCTCTACCTCCTCCTCCTCCTCCGTTCCTCATCCACCTCCCTTCTCCTCTAACCTCCCTCCTCTACCCCCCCCCCTTCCAACTCCCACTCCCATGCCCTATCCCCCCCTTCCCTCCTATTGTTGCCCTTACCCTCCCACACCCACCCCTCTCCCTCCCATTCCCTCCCCCTCCCCTCACCTCCCTCTCTCACTTCCCTCCTTCTTTGCCTTTTTTCTTTTTTGTTTCTTCCGGCCGTACGATCCTTTTGTCAGCCAAGTGAAAGAAACGACAGCTTCTCCCAGGTATAAGACGTGCGTTTGTGTGTGTGAGAAAGAGAGAGAGAGAGAGAGAGAGAGAGAGAGAGAGAGAGAGAGAGAGAGTGAGAGAGAGAGAGAGAGAGAGAGAGAGAGAGAGAGAGGAAAGGGAGGAGGGAGGAAGGGATAGAGAGGGAGGGAGAGAGAGAGAGAGAGAGAGAGAGAGAGAGAGAGAGAGAGAGAGACAGGAAAGGAGAGGGAGGAAGGGATAGAGAGAGAGAGAGAGAGAGAAAGGGAGGACGAAGGAAGGGACAGAGAGAGAGAGAGAGAGAGAGAGGGGGAGGGAGGAAGGGACAGAGAGAGAGAGAGAGAGGGAGAGGGAGAGAGGGAGAGAGAGAGAGAGAGAGAGAGAGAGAGAGAGAGAGAGAGAGAGAGAGAGAGAGAGAGAGAGAGAGAGAGAGAGAGAGAGAGAGAGAGAGAGAGAGAGAGAGAGAGAGAGAGAGAGAGAGAGAAAGAGAGAGAGGGTGGGTTGAGAGAGAGAGAGAGGGGGGGGGGGTGAGAGAGAGAGAGAAAGAGAGGGAGGGAGACGCAATTGTGCGTGTTGCTATTTCCATCATGATCAATATTGATTTTATTATGGCTGGTATTACTGATGTCATTATCGTCCTTATCAGCATCACTGTTATCATCACGATTATCTCTAGTGTACTTCTATAATTATAATGGTACAGTGATTACCATCCTTATAGTATCTTTCACGTCAATAACCATATCATTAATTTTATCGCCATCATCATTATCCTCATTGTTGCTGCAATTATTGCCGTTAGCACTATGATCAGTGTTATTATATTTACAATCAATATTATCATTATTACCCCCCCCCCAGTCCCCACTCCCGCCTACCTAATTCTGTCCCCCTTACCCCCACCAGTCCCTCCCCCTCTTTCTATACCCAGCTCTCTCCCCACTCTTCCATACTTCCGTACCTCCCCCTCCCGCCCCCTTACCTCCGTACCCCACCCTGTAAGCCCCCCACTTTAATATCCAACCCTTCCCCCTTTCAATACCCAACCCCCCTCCTTACCTCTGTACCCCACCCTTTAATCCCCCCCCTTCAATACCCAACCCTCCCCCACCCTTCAGTGCCCAACCCTCCCCCTTCAATACCCAACCCTCCCCCTTCAATACCCAACCCTCCCCCCTACAATACCCAACCCTCCCCCCTTCAATACCCAACCCTCCCCCCTTCAATACCCAACCCTCCCCCCTTCAATACCCAACCCTCCCCCCTTCAATACCCAACCCTCCCACTCCTTCAATACCCAACCCTCTCCCCCCTTCAATACCCAACCCTCCCCCCTTCCAATACCCAACCTTCCCCCCTTCAATACCCAACCCTCCCCCTTCAATACCCAACCCTCCCCCCTTCAATACCCAACTCTCCCCCCTTCAATACCCAACCCTCCCCCCTTCAATACCCAACCCTCCCCCCTTCAATACCCAACCCTCCCCCCTTCAATACCCAACCCTCCCCCCTTCAATACCCAACCCTCCCCCCTTCAATACCCAACCCTCCCCCTTCAATACCCAACCCTCCCCCTCCCTTCAATACCCAACCCTCCCCCCCTTCAATACCCAACCCTCCCCCTCCCTTCAATAACCAACCCTCCCCCCTTCAATACCCAACCCTCCCCCCTTCAATACCCAACCCTCCCCCCTTCCAATACCCAACCCTCCCCCTCTTCAATACCCAACCCTCCCCTCCCTTCAATAACCAACCCTCCCCCCTTCAATACCCAACCCTCCCCCCTTCAATACCCAACCCTCCCCCTCCTTCAATACCCAACCCTCCCCCCTTCAATACCCAACCCTCCCCTCCCTTCAATACCCAACCCTCCCCCTCCTTCAATACCCAACCCTCCCCCTTCAATACCCAACCCTCCCCCCTTCAATACCCAACCCTACCCCCCTTTCAATACCCAACCCTCCCCCCTTCAATACCCAACCCTCCCCCCTTCAATACCCAACCCTCCCCCCTTCAATACCCAACCCTCTCCCCCTTCAATACCCAACCCTCCCCCCTTCAATGCCCAACCCTCCCCCCTTCAATACCCAACCCTCCCCCCTTCAATACCCAACCCTCCCCCTCCTTCAATACCCAACCCTCCCCCCCTTCAATACCCAACCCTCCCCCCCCTTCAATACCCAACCCTCCCCCTTCAATACCCAACCCTCCCCCCTTCAATAACCAACCCTCCCCCCTTCAATACCCAACCCTCCCCCTCCCTTCAATAACCAACCCTCCCCCCTTCAATACCCAACCCTCCCCCCTTCAATACCCAACCCTCCCCCTTCCGGCCTTCAATACCCAACCCTCCCACCCCTTCAATACCCAACCCTCCCCCCTTCAATACCCAACCCCTCCCCCCTTCAATACCCAACCCTCCCCCTTCAATACCCAACCCTCCCCCCTTCAATGCCCAACCCTCCCCCCTTCAATACCCAACCCTCCCCCCTTCAATACCCAACCCTCCCCCCTTCAATACCCAACCCTCCCCCCTTCAATACCCAACCCTCCCCCCTTCAATACCCAACCCTCCCCCCTTCAATACCCAACCCTCCCCCCTTCAATACCCAACCCTCCCCCCCCTTCAATACCCAACCCTCCCCCTCCTTCAATACCCAACCCTCCCCCCTTCAATACCCAACCCTCCCCCCTTCAATACCCAACCCTCCCCCCTTCAATACCCAACCCCTCCCCCTTCAATACCCAACCCCTCCCCCCTTCAATACCCAACCCTCCCCTCCTTCAATACCCAACCCTCCCCCCTTCAATACCCAACCCTCCCCTCCTTCAATACCCAATTCTCCCCCCCTTCAATACCCAACCCTCCCCCCCTTCAATACCCAACCCTCCCCCCTTCAATACCCAACCCTCCCCCCCTTCAATGCCCAACCCTCCCCCCCCCCTTCAATACCCAACCCTCCCCCCCTTCAATACCCAACCCTCCCCCTTCAATACCCAACCCTCCCCCCTTCAATACCCAACCCTCCCCCCCTTCAATACCCAACCCTCCCCCCCCTTCAATACCCAACCCTCCCCCTTCAATACCCAACCCTCCCCCCTTCAATACCCAACCCTCCCCCCTTCAATACCCAACCCTCCCCCCTTCAATACCCAACCCTCCCCCCCCTTCCAATACCCAACCTCCCCCTCCCTTCAATGCAACCCTCCCCCCCCTTCAATACCCCCTTCCCCCCTTCAATACCCAATCCTCCCTCCTCTTCATCCCCCAGCCTCCCCCTCATTCTTCCTGCGCCCACCCCCCCTTCAATACCCAACCCCTCCCCCCCCTTCAATACCCAACCCTCCCCCTCCCTTCCAATATCCAACCCTCCCCCACAACTAGTACACCCTTCCCCCCTTCAATACCCAACCCTCCCTCCCTTCAATACCCAACCCTCTCCCCCCCTTCAATGCCCAACCCTCCCCCCCCTTCAATACCCAACCCTCCCTCCCCCCTTCAATACCCAACCCTCCCCCCTTCAATACCCAAACCCAACCCTCCCCTTCAATGCCCAACCCTCCCCCCCCTTCAATACCCAGCACTCCCCCCTTCAATACCCAACCCTCCCCCCTTCAATGCCCAGCCCTCCCCCCTTCAATGCCCAACCCTCCCCCCTTCAATACCCAACCCTCCCCCCTTCAATACTGGCCCTCCTCCCCCTTCCAATACCCAACCCTCCCCACCTTCAATACCCCAACCCTCCCCCCTTCAATACCCAACCCTCCCCCCCTTCAATACCACCAACCCTCCCCCCCCTTCAATACCCAACCCTCCCCCCTCCCTTCAATACACCCAACCCCTCCCCCCCCTTCAATACCCAACCCTCCCCCCTTCCAATACCCAACCCTCCCCTCCCTTCAATACCCAACCCTCCCCCTTCAATACACCAACCCTCCCCCCCT
>NC_091557.1:28023590-28026090 GCF_042767895.1 Penaeus vannamei
CCTTGTTAGTGGCTGACACTGGTTTTTCTTCATGGACAGCAGTTGCCAGTGAATATCTTGCTCAACTCTATTTTTGTACTCATGTGGTGCTAAGATGGGAGAACCTGACACAAGATAAATAATAATAATAACAATAATAATAGATAATAATGGTTTCCTTAGGAGCACTATAAAAACGACAGCTGGAGTCAGTTGGGGTCTTTCTGTGGTGTTGGTTTCGTCCTTTTTCGCTGGAAGACTTTGGTCCTGGGCGGCGAGAATCCATCCTTCAGTTTCAGCCTCGAGACCCGGGTTGCGTGGCCACTGACGGGTAGGAATTTGGTTTACCTCAGCTTTGGATACACGGGAGGGAAAGTTTCCGTGCAGTGGTTTCCCTTGCCATTTGCTACCATTTGTTTCAGTGCTGCTGTTTTAGCGCTTGTTTTTAAAACTCCATCTGCTTGTGTTGATGGCATTTAAGGGCTTAACTCTTCATATATATTTGGATCAAATTCAGACTCAAATTTAAGGGATTCTTTGTGAATGGAGGGACATTTCTAAGTATACCCCTTTCATGGTTGATAGTAAGGATTGTTTGTCACATTGCCATACTCTGCTTTGATGATTATAAATTTCTAAGGATTTTAAGTCCACGAATGGGGTACACTGTCAAAGGCTTTACAAAAGTTTTATCATCATTATTATCATTATTGTGATTATCATTCCTAGTATTGCCATTATTATCAGCTACAGACAAAGGGGCAAAGAGAGAGAAGGGGGTAGGGAGACGCAAAGAGAGATAGATAGAAGGGGGGAGGGGGCAGACACAGAGAGAGAATGGGGTAGTGATGGAGGCAGACAAGGACGGAAGAGAAGCAGACAGGAAGACAGACAAACAAAGAGAAAGAGAACGAGAGACAGGCAGATCACACAAAAGACGCACTACAAAACAGTCTTTGATCTCGATCAACACGCACCCACCTCTTCATCTCTTTCATAACTCGAAACTAAATAATACAAAGAATCAACATGACCGCTTGACCAGAGCTATTGCATCGGCCCTCCAGTGGTTCACGCCGAAATAAAACTATAACAAAACGATGACACACGGTCGAAAAAAGTTCCCCCCGACAGTAGCATCACAGCATTTAAATCTGAACATGTTATTTGTTTAGACAACTCCAGAGTAGCGGTCCAATTTGCTTTTGCGTTTTGGACAAAGGTGCGGAGGGGCGGCGCTTATGGCCTTTTGGATTACGAGCCTAAATTAACTTTTGTTGATGGCGCTCCTGGCTATTACTGTCGTTGTTCCTTTTGTCATTGCTTTCATAATCATTATCGTTATTCTTCATCGTCCGCAATATCATTCTCGTTGTTATATTTTTCAGTGTTTTTGTCATTGTTACCGTTATTCTTCGTCGTCTGGAATATCATTATCGTTGTTACTTTTTTCATTACCTTTTTTATCATTATTATCGTCATTCTTCGTCGTCCGCAAAATCATTATCGTTTTTATAATCGTTGTTCTTGTTCTTTATTACCGTAGTTATCATTTTCATCATTACTGCCAGTATTACTTTTATCATTATTGTCAGTATTTAGTGTTATTGTCGTTATCGCTATTGTCATTGCTTTGTTATCATTATCATTATTACTGGTATCATTACTTTTATTCTACTATTATCCTTTTCTAGTCATCTTTACTATCGCCACCATTATTATATTTCTATTGTAATATCGATTATTGGTATCGCTCTCATTACTTTTCTTTGTCACTAACAACTGTTCATGCGTTCGTTGTTCATGTTTACCTCCGTAAATATATATGCAGCTTCCATTGTTTTCCTTTGTGTGTTCATTGTCACTTACGGCCGACTTTGGCTCGCTTCCCCGGCCAGTAGGTGTCCAAGCTTCACCTGTCGGGCATCACTGGGGGGGGGGGTGTCTCGTAACAACTTTCTTATCATTGTTCAGGAGCGCTGACGATTTTGGTGAATTTACCCAAAAGACCAGCTGACCACCTCGAAGATGCTGCATTGAGGTCATACTTGGCGTTTTGCAGAGGGTGGGGGTCATCAGTGCCCTCGGTAAACTCCTTTTTCTTCTGACGTGTTCCATGAAAGACGTGATAGTGCATTCGACGTCATCCTTAGGGAATCCTGGACTACATATCCTTATCGCCCTGAGGGAGAATCCCCTACAACGACTCTCCATATAGTTTTATTACTGTTTAATGGATAAAGCTAAATTTACGGGCTTTCATTTTGCACGCGGAGACACGCAAGCTCTCATCACCTCGATGGAGTTTACAAGAAAGGTGTTTCTGACAATAATTTTTCTCCATGCTAAACTGAATCTTATCGCGGATGGCCATCAGCAGAGTCAGCGCTCGAGGCAAGCATAGTCTCCTGGGAGCGAGCACGAGGGTTGTGGCCTTTCTGCGCAAAGTCTCCAACTAATCCATGATGAGGCAGTTCTGTTGTTCTGATTTGCGAAGTCTAGCCTTTTCTCGCGAGTGGCG
>NC_091557.1:28033590-28036090 GCF_042767895.1 Penaeus vannamei
CACTGTGGCTCAGTAATCTTAAGATGTGTAAGTTGCAATTCTGGGTAAAATATTATGATTCCAATAACAATGATCATCATTATTGTAATATTGATAGCGATCATAATGATCATAATGATAATAAGGATAATAATAAAAGATGTGATCATGAAAATTATAATGAAAAGGGCAACAATAACAATAATGATAAGGATAATAATATTATAATTATTCATGATGACAATAATGATAACGATAACCACGATAATAACTATAATGATGATAACAATAATCACAAGAAAACCATTAAACACCATTATCGTAATGGTCTTGACACTGAGAACCATAATAAGAAAATATGGCCCATTAACCTCTTCATTTAGTTGTTTTCACATACATTTATGATTAACAACTATCCCACCAACATTTATTGTGACTGTGTTTGTGGGAAAAAAAAATAGATTAGAATTTGATGCCGTTTCTCATCGATTGTTGGGCACCACTCACACCAACTTTTTATCTTTAACATCAATCTCAACATTAATATTATCAGTAGCATTCCCCAAGAACCGCATGATTTTTTCCTTCTTCTTCTAAACAACGACCTACATTTACCAATGATATTCGTTCCATGCGGAAAGAGACGTAGTTGGTTTAAGCGCCGAGAAGGGAAAACAGGTGTGAGCCGGACTGAACAGGTGTTGCTCGACCTATTGTAAACCATAGCCGTCTCTGCTAGATCAAGTTAAGTACCAACTGTTGGCTTTATTTCCAACACGGGAGAGGCGTCGCGTTGTGGTAGTTTGCTTAATTGTTCAAGCTCAGTCCATATAAACCTGAAAATAAACCTAAATAAATACACCTGAAATTCATAACTCGAGGCCCACCTCATATCTATTGCACGTATTTTCACACCAGAGAATATTAGCTTTGCTTATGTTTTACGACGGGATTTTCTTTCGTTTTAGAGGGTATTTGGAAATATCTGATTCTCTCTCTCTCTCTCTCTCTCTCTCTCTCTCTCTCTCTCTCTCTCTCTCTCTCTCTCTCTCTCTCTCTCTCTCTCTCTCTCTCTCTCTCTCTCTCTCTCTCAAACAAACGGTGTCGATTCGTTTTTTTTCGAATTTGTATACTGTATATTTGTGTGTGTAGTCTTCATAGCAATGAATATTATGATTTTTAAGAGAAATCTTGTAAAATGAATGAAATCATATAAACATATATAAAGGCAATAAAAATATAAATGTGTTGTTATATGCTTGCACGAGTATAGCATTATCAAGGCAAGGCAAGAGCTCTAATAACCGTAAGGGGAATGAAAACCGATACAATGTTAAGGAAAAAAACACTATAGCATCTCAGAGAATATATTCTGACCGATTTATGTACTTTATGCTCCTTGTGTTCATCTAATAATGCTCATCTAATAACATTTATACAGAAATGCCCTGTCTTTATTTCCATTATTTGATATGGTAACTCTGTTGGAGACTATATGAGAGACGGGCAAGGAGAGAGGTGTTGATGGATGTGTGAAAGAGAAAGAGAGAGACGAAGAAAGAGAAAAGGGGGATGAGGGGGAGAGAAAGAGAAAGAGGGTAAAGAGAGAGAGTGAGGGAGGTTGGAAGTGTAAAACAGAGAGGGGGGGGGAGACAGAGGGAGAGGCGGGTGAGAGGGAGGGAAAGCGAAAGAGAGGGGGAGAGAGCAGAGAGAGAGGATGGGAGGAATAGATAGAGAAGCGGGGAGGTGAGAAGAAGAGATGAGATAAGAAAAAAGAAGAGAGAGAAGAGATGATATAAGAAAGGGAAAAGAAGAGAGAGAAGAGATGATATAAGAAAGGGAAAAGAAGAGAGGGAAGAGGGGTTGAGAGAGACGGGGAGCGAGAGTGGGAGAGAGAGAAGAGGGGGCGAGAGAGAGAGGGGGGGATGGGGGTTGTGCCTGGCACTGCATTCAGCAGCCAATCAGCGTTTATAACGAACGATCTGTGACGTCGTTAGCCAAACCCCAAACGTTGGGCTTTGTACCTATAAAGAACGGTTCACGTCTAGTCAGTACCACTTTGTGCACCAGAACGCTACACAGCCAGAAGCGGTTTACGACGATTTCAAGAAGAAGAATACAACTGGAGGAAGAGATACACTTCAAAAAGCAGCTTTCTTCTGGCCAAGCAGAGGAACGCCAGAAGTCAAGATGAGGAAACTTATTTTGTTGTTAATGATGGTTGTTTTTGTAACGACAATCATCACCGTTGAATCTGCCCGTCCTGTAAGTAAAGGCCTTTCCTGTTGATGTCGTTTGCTTAGTAAAATTGTCACCGTTGCCATCAGCCTTATTCTTACTAAATCTGGCATAGTTTTGCAGGTGTTATTCTAATCCGTCTTATTACTGACGAGATATCCGCATATATCGATGGGAAACAATTTCGGCTAAAATGTGTAAAATGCGAATCTTATTTCTGATCGCAATAATTCCGAAAAAGCTCCTACAGAGATGAAAAAAAAAAAATCCCAGCCTTATCGAA
>NC_091557.1:28048590-28055852 GCF_042767895.1 Penaeus vannamei
CGGGAACTTCATCAAAAATGGCTGTGGCGGATTTAAATGCCATTGCTGCACTTCGGGTGGTAAGTTGTGTAACATGCCAAAGTAAAAACTGTGTTAACTAAAAAAAGGTAAGTTTTTTCTGTTTATGTACATCATCCAGATCCTAGTCTTTAAAAAAAAACAGTAAGTATCTGAAAATAAGCTGAAGTAGCTTGCAATTTCTCTAAAGCTAACCAGACCCAAATGATATTCACTGCATCAAGCCTCTGTTAAGAAGGGTGGGTAATTAGGCAGGAAGATGGCTGAGAATCTTTGCAGAAAAATGTTTACTTTGTGCACTCCAAGCAAGTCCGAAATGAGCCCTACATGGTAGAGCAGAAACCAAGTACAGCTGCGACCAACTCCACAACAGTTAGACTAACTTCAGCCACCTACTTTGAGTTCAACTTCAGCATTTCTTTTACTAGTGAGTGTGAGAGATATTTTGTATGCATTTGAAAAATGATGAAAGCTAACTTTGGCTCATGTAATAATGTAATAGTGCAGCAAAAAATTCTAGCTGGTTTTGTTTCTAATTCCTATTTGATTTTTAAATGTATTTTTCAGATCCTCTAGACTACAAACAAACAAGTTAACATCTGTGACAATAAAATTAATTGATTAAAATTTACTTATCACTGTCATAGCCTGCCAAAACTTTCTCCTTTTGCTTGGAAAATACAATGCCAATTTTCTTATCATTTATAGATATCATGATTTATAAATGGAATAAATCAGATGCAACCTGTTATTCAAAGTATGCAAAATGACAAAGATTAACAGTTCAAACCTTGTGTAAAATAGCACTAAAATGTTTTGACATTTCTACTTATTGTTCTCAATTTCTGTCATGTGAATGCTTTTCATATATACATTTTTGTGTTTCATTTTTTATTGATATGACAAGAAATAGATATGAGGATAAAAAAAACAACATTTTGATATGCTCACATTATTTTAGGATGTATATTTAACACATTCACTAATATATAAAAATACAGCAATACTTAATTTCAAAGCACTGAGACAAGGACATATAATAACCTCCCCTAAAAAAGAATGAAAAAAAATATATATATAATAACCAAAATAAAAAAAGCAAAACATAAACAATAAAAATAAGAAGAATGGTGATAATGATGATGATGATAATGAGGAAGATTGTGATGGTGATGATGATAATGAAAATAAATATAATAATAATAATAATAATAATAATAATAATAATAATAATAATAATAATAATGATAATAATAAAAAATATGATTAATAATACTATTATCACTATAATCATAATTACAAAAATAAGACAGCCAATCATATCAACAATGATTTATAATAATAATAATGAGAATAATAATACCACACAGACAATTAAAAACACCATTTTTCAATTCTTGTCTTTCACCTTAGTTCAAATAAAAAAAAAAAGGAAGGAAGAAAAGAAATAACTAAAATCCAACATCATAACCTTGAACACTATAATGAAGGTTAATAATGCTTCTTAATACTCCAACTTGACACCTGAACACGTGTCACAATTAATAAGAGCACCATCTGATCACCATGGCACACAAACAATTCTCTGTGTCATCATCTGGTCAAAGACATGAGAATCATTTGCAATGGTATTTGCACGAAAAGCCCTTCTATAAACAGGCCCACAACTCCCAACATGGTGTAGAAGCATGATCCGAGAGTAAGGCAGACACTGTTCTAAAAAATTGTACATGGGGAGACTGATATTTTACATTTGTAAAATCTTGGGTGTGTGAGGGAGGGTCCATAATGCACATAACAAAAGATGATAAAGAAAAGGAATGAAAGAACGGCAAAAGTTAATGAAAGACAAAAAAAGAAAATCTTCACAATGGCATTATCACAATATCTATTGTGGGGGGCAGGGGGAGAAAGAATATGAGGAAGAGGAGGAGGTGGAGGTGGAGGAGAACATAGAGGTGGAGGAGGACATGGAGGTGGAGGAGGAAGTGGAGGTGGAGGAGGAAGTGGAAGTGGAAGTGGAAGTGGAAGTGGAAGTGGAAGTGGAAGTAGAAGTAGAAGTAGAAGTAGAAGTAGAAGTAGAAGTAGAAGTAGAAGTAGAAGTAGAAGTAGAAGTAGAAGTAGAAGTAGAAGTAGAAGTAGAAGTGGAAGTGGAAGTGGAAGTGAAGTGAAGTGAAGTGAAGTGGAAGTGGAAGTGGAAGTGGAAGTGGAAGTGGAAGTGGAAGTGGAAGTGGAAGTGGAAGTGGAAGTGGAAGTGGAAGTAGAAGTAGAAGTAGAAGTAGAAGTAGAAGTAGAAGTGGAAGTGGAGGAGGAGGAGGAGGAGGAGGAGGAGGAGGAGGAGGAGGAGGAGGAGGAGGAGGAGGAGGAGGAGGAGGAGGAGGAAGTGGAGAAGGAGGACGATGAGTGGGAAGTTGAGGAAAGGGAGAGAAGGAGATGGAGGAGAGGGAGAGGGAGAGGGAGAGGGAGAGGGAGAGGGAGAGGAGGAGGAGGAGGAGGAGGAGGAAGATGATGAGAAGGGGGAGGAGGAGGAGGAGGAGGAGGAGGAGGAGGAGGAGGAGGAGGAGGGAGAGGAGGAGGAGGTAGATTAACAGATAAAGAGAAGAGGTACATTATACATATCAAAATAATATAATTCTTATTTCATATTTTACAATAATCAGGTAATCTTTTATTTTATGAATTAAAATTGTGAAATATAAAGCTTCACTTTTGCTCTTTCTTTAATTTCTAGGAATTTGTCAGCCTAAGGGCAAGTGCAACCGTTTTGATGGAGTATGCAAGAGTTCTTGCGATGGAACAGAGCGAGAAATAACGAGAGGATGTAAGAAGAAATGTAGTTGTTGTGCCCCGAAGTGTACACAAAATGGGTGCCAAGGTCAATGCGTTAGCAAAAGGAAAGAATGCAACGGGAACTTCATCAAAAATGGCTGTGGCGGATTTAAATGCCATTGCTGCACTTCGGGTGGTAAGTTGTGTAACATGCCAAAGTAAAAACTGTGTTAACTAAAAAAAGGTAAGTTTTTTCTGTTTATGTACATCATCCAGATCCTAGTCTTTAAAAAAAAAAACAGTAAGTATCTGAAAATAAGCTGAAGTAGCTTGCAATTTCTCTAAAGCTAACCAGACCCAAATGATATTCACTGCATCAAGCCTCTGTTAAGAAGGGTGGGTAATTAGGCAGGAAGATGGCTGAGAATCTTTGCAGAAAAATGTTTACTTTGTGCACTCCAAGCAAGTCCGAAGTGAGCCCTACATGGTAGAGGAGAAACCAAGTACAGCTGCGACCAACTCCACAACAGTTAGACTAACTTCAGCCACCTACTTTGAGTTCAACTTCAGCATTTCTTTTACTAGTGAGTGTGAGAGATATTTTGTATGCATTTGAAAAATGATGAAAGCTAACTTTGGCTCATGTAATAATGTAATAGTGCAGCAAAAAATTCTAGCTGGTTTTGTTTCTAATTCCTATTTGATTTTTAAATGTATTTTTCAGATCCTCTAGACTACAAACAAACAAGTTAACATCTGTGACAATAAAATTAATTGATTAAAATTTACTTATCACTGTCATAGCCTGCCAAAACTTTCTCCTTTTGCTTGGAAAATACAATGCCAATTTTCTTATCATTTATAGATATCATGATTTATAAATGGAATAAATCAGATGCAACCTGTTATTCAAAGTATGCAAAATGACAAAGATTAACAGTTCAAACCTTGCGTAAAATAGCACTAAAATGTTTTGACATTTCTACTTATTGTTCTCAATTTCTGTCATGTGAATGCTTTTCATATATACATTTTTGTGTTTCATTTTTTATTGATATGACAAGAAATAGATATGAGGATAAAAAAAAAAACATTTTGATATGCTCACATTATTTTAGGATGTATATTTAACACATTCACTAATATATAAAAATACAGCAATACTTAATTTCAAAGCACTGAGACAAGGACATATAATAACCTCCCCTAAAAAAGAATGAAAAAATATATATATATAATAACCAAAATAAAAAAAGCAAAACATAAACAATAAAAATAAGAAGAATGGTGATAATGATGATGATGATAATGAGGAAGATTGTGATGGTGATGATGATAATGAAAATAAATATAATAATAATAATAATAATAATAATAATAATAATAATAATAATAATAATAATAATAATAATAACAAATATGATTAATAATACTATTATCACTATAATCATAATTACAAAAATAAGACAGCCAATCATATCAACAATGATTTATAATAATAATAATGAGAATAATAATACCACACAGACAATTAAAAACACCATTTTTCAATTCTTGTCTTTCACCTTAGTTCAAATAAAAAAAAAAAGGAAGGAAGAAAAGAAATAACTAAAATCCAACATCATAACCTTGAACACTATAATGAAGGTTAATAATGCTTCTTAATACTCCAACTTGACACCTGAACACGTGTCACAATTAATAAGAGCACCATCTGATCACCATGGCACACAAACAATTCTCTGTGTCATCATCTGGTCAAAGACATGAGAATCATTTGCAATGGTATTTGCACGAAAAGCCCTTCTATAAACAGGCCCACAACTCCCAACATGGTGTAGAAGCATAATCCGAGAGTAAGGCAGACACTGTTCTAAAAAATTGTACATTGGGAGACTGATATTTTACATTTGTAAAATCTTGGGTGTGTGAGGGAGGGTCCATAATGCACATAACAAAAGATGATAAAGAAAAGGAATGAAAGAACGGCAAAAGTTAATGAAAGACAAAAAAAGAAAATCTTCATAATGGCATTATCACAATATCTATTGTGGGGGGCAGGGGGAGAAAGAATATGAGGAAGAGGAGGAGGTGGAGGTGGAGGAGAACATGGAGGTGGAGGAGGACATGGAGGTGGAGGAGGACATGGAGGTGGAGGAGGAAGTGGAGGTGGAGGAGGAAGTGGAGGTGGAGGAGGAAGTGGAAGTGGAAGTGGAAGTGGAAGTGGAAGTGGAAGTGGAAGTAGAAGTAGAAGTAGAAGTAGAAGTAGAAGTGGAAGTAGAAGTAGAAGTAGAAGCGGAAGTGGAAGTGGAAGTGGGAGCAGAAGTGGAAGTGCAAGTGCAAGTGCAAGTGCAAGTGGAGGAGGAGGAGGAGGAGGAGGAGGAGGAGGAGGAGGAGGAGGAGGAGGAGGAGGAGGAGGAGGAAGTGGAGAAGGAAGTGGAGAAGGAGGACGATGAGTGGGAAGTTGAGGAAAGGGAGAGAGGGAGGAGGAGGAGAGGGAGAGGGAGAGGGAGAGGGAGAGGAGGAGGAGGAGGAGGAGGAGGAGGAGGAGGAGGAGGAGGAGGAGGAGGAGGAGGAGGAGGAGGAGGAGGAGGAGGGAGAGGAGGAGGAGGTAGATTAACAGATAAAGAGAAGAGGTACATTATACATATCAAAATAATATAATTCTTATTTCATATTTTACAATAATCAGGTAATCTTTTATTTTATGAATTAATCTACTGTCATCTTTTTTACTTGAATTTTCCATCCCTCCAAGGATCATGAGCTTCCTCCTTAAAAAAAAGCTCCTTCAGGACAGCCGTTTGCCCAGTGCCCTCGCCGACCTGCAAAAAAAAGGATATTTGATTATGCTTCTCGTCTACATTCTTACATTTGTTAAAAGCATATCAACAAAACTTATCAACAACCCCTATGATCCAGATGACTTGACCATAATGTCATGAAAAAATCTGGCTTGAAGGGAATGTGTCGTGATTATGCCCTCATGGGAAAATATGGCTGAGGGCCATGGTGACAGGAACTTGCCATCAGGAGAATTTCAGCTGAAGGAAAGGGTGAAGGGACTGACTCGCCACAAGAGCACAAACTGTCATAGTATGATTAGACATGTGCATCTGACCTACAAGCCTGCTCTTAAATGCAAGATTTAAAGGGGCCATCATGCTAGGGAATGAAGTTCATCAATTATAATTCAATTTTCGTGATTTTTAAGTTATATATATATACAGTTTTTGAAAAATCACAAAATTTCTTGTTTCGCAATTATCCATTGAACAAACTTGTTGAAAAAAATACCATATATACTCTATAGCAATACCTAAATAACCAACAAACAGATTTTGAAATTTCCTCTTAGTTTAGTGGGAAGATTTTTTTTTCTTTATTTTTTTTATGTTCATTGTAACGAACATAAAATACAATATTTGGCCTTCTATCACCTGAAATGAAAATCACTCCATTGAAAAAAATCACAAATTTACTCTGCTTTCAAATTATCCAAACCCCATTAGAATTGCCCAAGCAGTTAAGGAGAAATATAAAAATGTTTTAACAAAGGTGTAATTTTGAGATATCAGACTTTGAAGTTGATACTTTTCCCTGTATATATATATATATATATATATATATATATATATATATATATATATATATATATATATATATATATATATATATATATATATATATAATTTTTTTTTTTTTTTTTTTTCCTCTTTTTTTTTTCTTCTTTTTTTTTTTTTCTTTTTTTTTTTTTTAAGAATTCAGATATTTGCATCAATCTTGATACATTCTATGCCATTTACATGGTATTCTGAAGTGTAGCTGATATCTGGTCCCTCCTTTTGCAAGGTAACACTTGCACTAACTGCACCTGGTTGTTGAAGTGCAACCTTGTCATCACAGGCTTTACAGTGCCTCTGCAGTAATTGGTGAGGCATTTCTTACAAATAAACAAATGCTGCAGCTGTGATTATGAGATGTAGTTCTCATCGTAAGGTTTATCAGTTACAGGCATAACATCTAACATTAGCTGTGTCCTATTAGTGTGCGATGAGGGCACAACAGGGGTACATCTATGTGATGATGTTGAGATGGCAGGAGATTCAACAATCTTTCTCTGCAAAAAAACAACTTAGTCGAGTATATCTGCACGAAAACGATACAACAGCAACCAGGGAGGAGCGGGATTGCCAAAGCCTACTAGATTACAGATTTTTTTCCGTTTTTTGAGTACTTTAGAAAATATTTGTCAAAAATTCAGCACGACGGCCTATTTAACCCTAAGCTGCTAGGCCTGGCATGTACGTACATGCCATTGCCCATTGTGTGTGCTGAATTTAGTATTTTTTTTTACACAAAGATGGCTCCACAAGTACTAAGTCACCAATGACCCAATTGCACGAACTACCTGTCTCACCTGTTTACTGTTTTCTTTGATTTTCAATAATATTTTCTTGTATTCAATAATGCTG
>NC_091557.1:28056352-28076352 GCF_042767895.1 Penaeus vannamei
CCATAGTTAACTTTGTATTTTGTATAACGAAAAGTTTGCTGACTAACTTCACTATAAATTCACCACACGCGCAATAAATGCTACAGTAATTTTTACTTGTTGCTGTAGTTCTTCCTTGTGTTCCTCTGTGACCTGCAAACGTTCCTGAAGTTTTTTTCGCTCTTCCTGCATCTGTCTTTCCAAATTAGCATTCTCTTCTTCTAATCGATGAAGAACTGCTTCCTGCAATCAGAATGAAAAGAATGCACTGATGAATAAGGAAAAACCTGACAATGTAACCATGACAAAGAACACATAGTAATCAATAATGAACATTTCTGTCCCTTGGTGCATGCCAAGCAGCTCAATGAAAACACGATTTAAAGTACCTTCTCTTGAAGTATTCGCATGCGTTGCTCCTCTTCCTTCCTAACATTCTCTTCCAAGGTTTTCCGTTCCTCCTCCAATCTGTTCTGAAGTTCTGACACCTGGTGAAAGATGGAAAGACATCAGCTCACTTGCTACGCAGATATGAGCTGCAGTTAAATTATGTCTAGATAGTGCTATCCCAAATGAACAGAGTTGAGGACAATTTTTCAGTATGAAAAATAAATGAATAAATAAATAATAAATATCCTAATTAAATAGTCTGTTCATTTAAGTCTGAGAGCTGGGTGAACACAAATCTTGGCTGTGACTGTTAGATGCACACGAGTAAGAGTTGTGATTGGAGTGTGTAGTCACTTCAGTTTGTTTGCCAAAAAGCAATGACTAACTTTTGCGGGCTGCATGCCACTAGAAGCTTGTGACCTAAGTAGTGACAGCTTTAATAATGATGATGATAATGTCAATACTGCCGATAAGGATAATGATAAGCATGTTAAAAATAATGATAATAGTAATGATAATTACAAAAATAACAATGTTTTACTTTTAACTGTTATCATTATTACCATTATCATTTCATACTATCATTATCATTAACATTGATGACGATGATGATGGATGATGATAAGCAGGAGGAAGGTCATGACAGCAATAGTAATAATCATTATCTAATTCATCATGATCACAATCATGATGATCAGCATGATGAACATAATATTCTTACTGCTGTTATTACAACTATCATCAACACTATTATTGTTGTTATCATTAACATCATCATTATTATTCTTCAGACAGGGGAGAACATTTTATTGTTCTAGGTAACAGCTCAAACTTCCTAATTAAGAAAAAAGTGTAATCAAAGTTTCATAATCAATGAGCCACGACTTTAATAGTGTACCAAAATGTTTTGGAAAGAACGTAGTGAAAGAACGAGGATTGAATCAAATGATATCCCTTATCAAGCTGAGTTTTTAGTATTCCTTCAAGATGGCCCTATCACGAGTCACTTATAGGGCTGTTGCTCATACTTATACCATATAAGTAAATATTGCATTTCTTTTTTCAATTATTATCAAGATCATCATCATATATGTTGTGATTACTAATATTATTATTACCATTATCATCAGTAATAGTAGTGGTTGTGGTAGTGGCTTTTAATCATGTAATTATTTCCTTTCTTTTCCTGGGTGAGAAGGCCTGGCACATCTCCCACTGAATTTAATGTTTGGGTGTTTCACTCCAGTTTCCAGCATTTTATTGTCTTCTAATATTTTACTTAGTCAAAAAATTTGAAATATGAGATAAAATGACCTTTTAGGAATGATGCTTACTTGATATTGCATATTCCAAAATACAGCAAGCAATGGAAAAAGAATAAATATAGAAATAACAAACTTTTAAGCCAAACACCCATGTAATGTGCTTGTGCCAGATGTAAGCAGTACAAATGCTAATAATTTATGAAGGAACAAGAAATTATATAATTGTTTCTTTGTTCTGTAAAGTATAAAGAAGTCATTTATCATTTTATAAATCTTAATAATCAACTATGATTTTCTTTAAAAACTTTTTTTGTGTGTATAATTTTTACTTATCTAGCAATGGAAATTGTTCTATATCTAAACTTCATATTCTTGGTTAAAAAATTAATTACATTAATATATACCTGTAAAAATATGAACAGTATTTTTACCAAGCCTTGTTTCAAACATTCCTAGGCTCCAGCTATCAAAATCGAATGAACAAAATATATAACCCTTACTATAGTCAACTTTCATTAGAAAAACAAGCCTGTTTGCTCTCAGTAATCAAATTTAGAGAGAGGAAAAGTGAGATACAGATACAGAGATTCCGATAAACTTTCATATACAGAGAGACACTTGGGACACCTTAGACAGAGAGCCAGACCGGCATCTCATGCCCATCAGCTAATCACCACTTGCTGTGGTGCTAGACAGCTCAAAGTGATTGGCTGACGGGCACAAGGTGCCACTCTGGCTCTACACCTAAGGTGTCCCATGTGTATCTGACTATGACCAATAGTGTCAGAAATATAGAGTGATTGAGAATGATATTGAGATAGAGATATAAAGTCTGAGTTAAATAGAGAGGAGGAGTAGGAGGAGAGGTAACAATGGTATTAACATTCAAAATAGTAGCAAGAGTAGCAGTCCTATATACTGGAGGATGAAAAAAGCCAAACACTAGAGTTTTACCTGATCCTTTAGACGTTGTGCAAGTGCCTCTTTCTCCTGTAACATCACCTGTTGTTGCACAGAACCAGCAGAGAACTGCTTTTCCAAAGCTTCCTTCTCCTGCTGATACCTAAGATGGAAAAAAATCTTAATGCTATTTTATTATAATAAGGGTTACCTTAGGCAAAATTTTATTAAACAAATAAACACAGTTTCAAAAACTGGCTAGAAACCAGTAACACAAGTGTTATAAGCATGCCTCATTAGTTTCATTGCATGAGCCCAGTTCATTCCATATTTCAAATAAGGGTCATCCCATGTCATATTATCCAGTACTTGTAACCACAAAGCTTTGGATTTCATATTTGGTACTTCTATGGTCACCACAGAGGTTAAACTAATGCCAAACTTTCAGCTTGACATCTTTTACTGTTTCAAAAATATATCCATTTAAATTTTACGCTGAATCCGCAATTTAACCAAAGAAAGGGTGTGGTGTGCATTTTTATGTGATAGTTTGAAAACATTTAAGGATATATGGCTGAAATGTTATAAGGAACCATTTCAATACCTGCTGAATTAACATATTATGCTTAAAAAGTTGTCAGATACACAAAGAATATTTGTTTCCTTATTTGATTAAAATTTCATCAGTTGTATATGAAGGCACAAGGAACTACATGCATTTGAAAATCTAATTTCAATAGAAAATGAGTACTGAATCACCTATGGTCTTTCATGAAAAGTGATCTCTTTTCTATAAATCATTAGTTCGTCTCTTGCCACTTAGAAAAAAGAAGTTATTTTCATACAGCTGATATTTATTCAGTCAAATTCCTATTAATATTGAGTAAAGAAGAGATATGATATAGACTTATACATATTACTTTTTCATCTCATCAAATACATTGTTGGTTACTTATGTTCTATAACCAGCCAGAGGTTGTAATAGGAGGTTGTATTTTGCAACATTTTTCATAATCCCTTACAAATAGAAGTATATACAATAACTACTAATAAATATACCTAAATGAAGATAATAATGTGAGGTTACACAAGATCTCTAGAATCAGGTAAACTAACTGCTGCTTATTCTTTTTACTTATCCTCGTCTACTTAGATTATTCTACATACATAGTTCTACATACTTTAGATAATCAACAATTATCCACTATACAGACAAATTACTACCAATAGGAAAATTTTAATACTATAGCATGTTCAAGTCACTTCAATACAACTCGACCATCAAAAAATCATCAACTGATGCCTTACCATCCTGTACACAAGACATAACTACACAACTATAACATTCCCACATTTGGACAGAAGGCATGATACAATCCCAGTTAGGTGTGAACCTGCAGTGTGGTCTGGAATTATATCAGTACAGTAAAACTCGTTTCCTGATTACTCGACTGTTTCAATTTATATCATCCGTTTCTCCATCTTGTAAATACATACAGTAAAAGTAACTTCTTTGACAGTATTTCTTATTACAGTAATTTTCCTTTTCCACCTGTGGACAAAATATTTCTTCCATACTTGTTAAGTCTAGGACCTAAATGATAGAAAATATTACCTTAAATTCGTTTCACACAGTCTATATTCCATATAATATAAATCAATACAAGTCAAAATGGATACAAAATTTGCCACCATAAACTTATGAAATTTATCAGCCATGAGCATAAAATATTAGTGACTTCCATAGCTTTCCTTTTGTGATTTCCATATGTATTTTCACATAGTAAACCTTTATTGAATTCATTTGCAAAATACCACCTCCTATACTTATATTGTATACCTCTCGACGGGCATACAACATACGTAACATGGATTTAAACAAAAACAGCAATGTATTTGATGAGAAGATAAACTAATATTTATAAGTACAAATTATATATCCTTATTAGTCAATATGAATAGAAATTGTTTGTGATTAAATATCAGCTGTATTAAAAGTTTTTTTTTTTCTAAGTGGCAAGAAAAGTACTAATGATCATAAATTAGAGATCACTTTTCATCAAAGACAATGTGTGATTCATTACTCATTTTCAATTGAAATAAATTTTGATTTACAAACACATGTAGTTCCTTGTACCTTCATACATAATTGATAAAATGTGAATCATATATGGAAGCAAGTATTCTCCTTCAAGGGGTGCATGATATTCCTTCATATCAATTTAGCCCCACCCTGAAATTTGACTAGATGTATGTCAAAATCGAACTTTTAAATGACATAAATGAAGACTAAATTGTGGTGATTTCTATGTATCTGATGACTTTTTAATATGATCTTTTAATTCTATAGGCATTAAAATGGATTCCTGTGAAATTTCAGGCAAATATCTTTAATAATTTTCTGACTATCTAACAAATGATTTCCAGTAAAATTTCAAGTATATATCTTCAATAATTTCAAACTATCTAAAAAGAAATGCATGCTGAAGTGCACTCCACACCCATTTATTGAAAAATTTGTTGACTCATGAAAGCATGAAAGTGATATTTTAGATTTTTCCTGATATCTTTGGCATCTATTAAAAAAAAAGGCATAGTAGTTACAAATTCTCTTTTTGCTTGATGATTTGCTATAAAATTATCCATACATTTTGACAGCTAATGGTTCCATTTGTATGTCTTCACTTTAGACACTGGAGTGTATAAGTTCCTTTCAACAAGCCAATGGCATTGAGTATGACATTATGTGGTGTCATCTGTGACATACTATAGCCCATGTGTGTTTAATCAGATAATATTTTTCTTTCTTTCTTTCTTTCTAAATAAATAAACAATCAACTATGAAGAGAAAGAAATGAAATGAAAGGAGTAAAGATGGGGAAAAAAAATTAAAGTAAATACATTACTGTACACCTCCCCTAAACTAAACCATAGTTGCAAAAAACTGATGCTGCTATATCATATCAAGTAACCAGATATCATCATGGAACTATGGTAGCAGCAAGCTAGTTACTTCAGAGCTGGATAGATTTTAGAAATTGCAGATACTTTAGCTCCTAAATCATACTTTATAGGTGGTCACACAAGCATTTTTTCCACAAGTCAGTGGTAACTTCAACTTTTGCACTTCCCTCATCTACTATTTGGTCAGAAGTAAAAGCAGATAATATGCATCATTCAGATATCTGCAAAGTAGGCATGGCAAGAGGGTCTGTTTTCTGATTTGACAAGAATGCTCAACTTCACTAATAATGATAATAAATATGGATTTCAATTAACATAACTGTCAAATAGATATTGCATTTTATATCCTTATATTTTTTGAATGTTTAATATTTTTACACAGAAATCCATTTGAAAGTATCTGTTACATCAAATGACTACAGTTCCTTGGCCCGCTATCCACTAACTTCGGGGTAAATCTACAGTTAACTTCACACTGATACCAGTATGAAGTTCTTACGCCAGATTTCAATACATATTTTTACTATTCTTCCTCTGAAATCACAAACGAACCCATGTACGTTGTTTTAGTAATCTCTGAGCCTCCATTTCTAAAGCAGATAAAAAAAAGCTGCAAGGAGGGCCAAACAGGCAACCATACATGCCACATTTCATGCTGAAATCAAGCAGATAGAAGATGGTTCCATTTGCCCAATGTGACCATCAAGTTGGGAAATCACCCACAGGATAACAATGAATGGGAAATCGCCCACAGGGTAACAATGAATGGGATATTGCCCTCAGGGTAACAATGAATGGCAAATCGTATCACATAATACAAAGTCATTGATATAAAATTAATAATTTGGAAATCCATGATAAGAAAGACAGTCCAGTATTTGCTCCTCCCATCATACCTGAAATAATTGAGAAAAAAAAGGAAAATAAAAAACAGGATGGACAGAAAATTAAATTTCATAGCTAATAAGCAATGACTTTGTACACGGTATGTAAATTCTTGATATTTCGTGTAACCAATTCAACATAAGGCAAAGAAAAGATTATGGAATTTAGAATAAGCACAACACCATGCATTTCATCCCATGCTATATATCTATATATAAAAATAAAACTGCTTACTTTTGCTGCAGATCATCTTTTTGGCTCTGCAGAGACAGAAGGAGCTCATCCCGCTCTGTCTGTAGCCTTTGCTGGACTGCATCACTCTTTTTCAGCTGTTCCTCCAATGCCTCACGTTCTAGGTTCAAGTTATTTGCAAGGGCACTTTTTCTGCATGTTTTGCCCAGAGAAGAAAAATTAGTTAACTATCATCTTTCCACATTTTCTTTTCTTGCAGCAATATAAGAATAGAGAAAAGGGATGAAACCAAAAGATCTACAAATTAATACATAGATTAAAGAAAAACATTACAGAAAATATCATAACACACCATATAATTTCAATGACATTTGCATAGATGTTAGTAATACAACTACATTTCTATGACTTATATAATAATAAATAATACAGATGATGTGAGCAGTAAACTGACCACAGTACTTAATTTCTTTTCACCATTTGTTGCCTTGGGTAAGCTACAGGCAAAACATCTAAGAACCAAAAATAAGATAATGAACTGACCTGTCATCCTCTGACTTCATCCTTTTTATGTCTGGTTGCTGAGAAGAGGAACTTCCTGCTCTACTGGGTATTTCCTTCAGCCCAAAGCGGTAGACAAAGGTTGCTGGCTGACCAAACTGTATTATGTCACCCACATTGATTGCATGCTGCTCTGCTTTTGGTATGGAATTTCCATTGACAAACACTCCATTAAGACTCTTCAAAATAAAAAATGGGAAAGAAAATGAATGAAGTACATTGCTGACAAACTCCTAGTGAAATCAATACCCAGCAACCTGTCCATTACACATTCTCATGACACAACTTGCACTTAGAACTTACAAGGTTGCTGACAGTCCACTGATCACTCTCTCGCTTAAATACTGCATGTCTGCGGGATATGAGCTGGTGTGGGATGACGTGAGTAGCTTCAATTGATCTACCAATCAAAACCTGAAGACAGAGAATAAGCAGACTGATATATTGTTTAAGATTTGTTAGTAAATATTATTCTTTGGATTACATTCATATAATCAATAAGTCTTGAGATTCTTAATGATAATGATAATAATAAAACTGAATGAAATAATGAACATGCTGTCCAGTTATATGAGGTGCGACTAGACTATTTTTTTCTATCATCCTTAGGTTCTGAATAGGCTACAGGTAGTGTCAACCAGGGCAATTTGGACAAGTTTTGGTCAAACTTTAGTCTAGTTTCCATAAAAATGGGTGAATAAAAAAATTTAATCAACATTAGTGGGTCATTACATATGCAACATTAGAGATTCAACTAATTTCAATGGAGATTTTCTGAATGGCAAATCTGAACAAACATGAAAAACACATGTAGTATATTTATTTTCAAAAGTTAGACTAGCCTACATATTCAAACAGAATCCCCTATCTTGTTTGTTTTGTTCTTCTCTTTCTCACTCTCGAACTCCCCTTGTCAATCTCACTGTTGGACACTGCAGATAAGAGTGTAACAGAGGAAAGTCTTTATATCCTCCTCAACAAATTCTTTTTTCTGCATCACTCCCTTTATGGTTTTTCTTTCTCTCTCACCATCTCCCAATCACTTATGCTGTTGGAAAGTGGGCCTTCTTCCTCTATGTCATTTCCAATCTTCTCTTCATGTTCATGTCGCTTAAATCACAGGGCCTTCTGTCTCTTCCTTATTTCCATTTCTTCTATTCTAATTTTTTCATAAATTCATCAGTCTTCATTCTGTATTATCTTCCCTATTTCCTCTTCTTTTATTTTACTTTCTTTCATAAATGCATCACGCATTATGACCCTTACTTCTGGAACTAATCTTCTAACACAACTTTCTAGACTTAAACACTAACCCAGGAAATATAACATAACAATGCAATTTTTTTTTTATGTTGATGGGATTGCATTACCAAGTAGAGGAGTTAGTGGGTGTTGATGGGTTTTCAAAACACAGGATGAATCTACTGTATTGTCCTTATTTAGAGTGCTTGGTTCTTGTGATGATGCGGGCAAGGGCTCTTTTGTATCTGTAGTTATCTGATGAATGCTGTTGTGCCACATGCAATGGGATCTAGTGGGTATCAGAACTTTCCTGCTTTATAAACACATACAGAGGTATTTTGGTCATGAAGACATTCTCCCAAGTTTTGGAATTATTATGTGGAATCTAATGGAAGTTTGTATTTGACCTGGGTATTTTTTGTCACCATAGTAAATTCAGACCAAAACTGAATTCTGAATATGAATGAAGGAAACTCAGTTGAGAATTTCTGACTTTTCCATATAAAACAATCTATGATGGATATGTGTACTGTCCACTGCAAATTTTATTTTATTCATTTAAATTATACCCATCACTCAAATGATCGCCTGGTGTGTCTTTTGGCACTGCTCGAGGGGAGGGTTGATGGAGGACTTTGCCCCCCAACACCACCATGGGAACACTGTCTTCAGCTCACTATGCACGGCAAGATAGAGCTGAAAGTCAGAAGCCCAAATGGACTTAAGCTGAGAGTAGCGCTTTCCGCAATCTTTTTATTTGTGACATTACCATTCATGTCTGCAGATTATTTTTTGTAATGATTACTGCAACTTTTTATATTCTACATACCATATTCAATTTACCCTAACTTAGTATATCCATACCGTAAATTTTAACCAATTTGAGGAAAAGAGCTTCATATACTGAAATTTACTTTGACTTAAATACATGTCACAACACATTTTGCTAAATCAACTGAATCGTTCAACATGTTTGCCCAGAACTTATATCACTTACATTTTCATTATTTACAATTTCAGTTCTGTTGCATAACAGTTCTGATGCATATCAATTTTTGCCTTTTTAATCACACTAGAAAAATTTCAATATTTGCTATACATTATTGGATATTCATAGATACTTTTTTTTTTTTAAGAGATATATACATCCAAATTAGACCAGTTTATTTAAGTCTCATTTACCCGTCAAAACTATGGAATCAAAAAGTTTTAAAAATCAACTAAAAATGACAGTTATTTACACTAGAATTATAGTAACTAAAACAGCTGGACTGACCATCACTCTTAACTGATAAATAGTTTGTTTTTGTCTTATCTCAGAGAAGAGCTACTTATCAAGAAAAACAATGCCTGGGCATTCAATTTGTCTAGAGACAATGACCAATGAATACAATCATTAAAGTAAGAGTCCAGTCATATACAAGGATAATTATTGGTTGCATGATATTCAGGGGGTTTCATAAAGTTCAACTGTTCAAGGTAGTTCAAAATGTGTTATCCCAAATATGCCAGGTATTGGCTGGGTATTACATCAGATGTTGACAGTAATGTTTAAGGGGACCGTCCCTGATGGAGAGGGGGGGGGGGTTAAATTGAGTTAGTTAGCGTATAGTATAGGTACATGGATGAGGAAACTACCAAACGAGAATTAAGCGCCTGCTATGGCTCATTGTCTTACAGCCGGCACGCGAGTCCCTCAGCACCCAGAGAGGTACATCGCTAACAAGCACCCAGGTATACCTATGTGGACTTTTGCTTGCGGCAATCGTGCATAAGGCATTTAATTATGACATTGCACATAGATATGTGTTCGTGAATGTTCAAGGAACACTTATATACCAATATCAAGAAAAAATTGTATCACCGTGATTTATGACGAAATATTTTATGAAATCTATCTAAAAAAAAAATGGAAGTTTTGTGTCCTTTTACACACGAAATATGCTTCGATCGAGACTCCCTGGTAATGTGCTTTAGTTTACGAGGTAATATATACGTATATCACATACGAAGCACTAATGCTTAAAAATAGCCTTATAAGGCAGGATTGAAATATTTCCGTTACATTTCGCTCAACGGTCAGTACATCACAGCAGGGGGCAATTTGAATTGATTTGAAATTGGTAGCTACCGTTGTAAAGACCAATTCAATACGAATGTTACCTAAATGTCAGACTTTTAAACTTCGGATGTATAAGCGAGATACAGATTATTTCATGTTGAAGATGATAGTACTCAGTAATACCTGCTCTGAAATAAAGGAATAAGGAACTAGTTCTCTCTGGAGATTCTATACGTCAGGGCCACATCCTTGAATCTAATAAATGGGGGTACTTTATTATACCAGTATATACATGGAGGATGACTATTGATCTTCACAAGGAGGTGGGGGTGGCACATGATGAATGCAGAGAATTTATTACTACCTCCTGCTTTTTAGTGTTATCTTGCTTGTTTAATCCTACCACCTTCCTTAAAATAATATGCTATCCCTGTTGTCAAGAACATGATTGTCAATTTTTCTTTGTTTTCCTAGAATAATATAATCATATATTAATCAAATTTTATTGGGTTTAAAGCCCCTACCTCCATGTGACATACTTTATTCAGCAATCTAAATTGCTGGGACTGGGCGTGCCCCTTGGGCAATGCCTGTGGGGAGGGTTGATGGGGCGGGTCTGCCCCCAAGGAAACATTGTCTTCACCTAGATAGGCACAGCAAGATAGAGCTAGGAGGAAGCTAGGAGTGGTGCTTTCCTCAATCTTTTTTGTTTATTTGTGGTATTACAGTTTGTGCTCGCAAATTATTACTTGTAACATCGACCACAACTCTAAAAGAATATCGTCTTCAGTTTGCCTTAGCTTAGTGCATCCATACTGTAAAGATTAATCAAAGATGTAAACCTCACATAAAGTATATTAGTATCCTGCTAGAACTTAAATGGAGAATACATATCAAGCACTTCACCATAATACCATTAGGCACAGAGATAATTAATTAATGTGCCTACAAGATATTCTGTAAATGGTGTAAATTGAATGAAACACTTCACATATTCATTTTACACAAAATAATATTCAACCAATTATTTAAGCGTACTCCAACAGCCAACCAAAGTACCCTGACTTCCCCAGATTCCATTTAGCTTGCTGGATGAGACCGAATGGAATGCAAACTCAGAAACTAATGATTTGCTACAAAACTAAACCACCCATTTATACTAATGATGTAAAAATAAATGTTATGAAGATTTTCTGTAATACATTTTTGTATAACCTCGATTTCCCAATCTGCTCTTTCTTTACAGACTGAACTTGGGTAGCCACTGTCTTGATAAAGGCATTAGGAACAGTCTCTGCATAGAGTTCGTTAGAATTCAGGACAAGCCTTATACTCTATTAATATTACATAATGAATTCCAAAGACGAAAATAATACAAAATACTCTTTAATATAATTTCTTATCTCCTTGGCTCCTGACAAGACTAACTATTTCACAAGAAAATCACAAGTATCATTTCACCTCATCCTTCTTAAAAGGAATGATCGCACTCTGGCCATCATGAGGAGCTTGTCGTTTCAGGTAGAAACACTTTCTCTTCTCCATTGCTAACAACAGAGAAATGTTCTCCTTAATTGACTTTTGTTTCCTGTTGTAACTCCACAAATTTAAACGGGTTTGTTGTGGTTCAGTTTCGAGGGGCAACGGAACTATACCCTTTTTCACGTTCCTTTGCTATGGGATACGGGCCTAATCCTTTGTTAACATTTTTGTTATAAAGCAGTGGTTCTTAAAATTTTTAGTCACCCATATAAGAATCTGATGAAAGCTATGGATCCCCTTCCCCAGAAATATTCACGTAAACACATCTTAGTATGCAATGTGTATAATGTACTTTATTGATTGAGATTTGACTGTCTCACGCATGCATGAGATACACAAAGTATTATTAAACTTTCAAGTAAAATAGTAATGATAATAATGATAATACTAATACTAATAATAATGATGATGATGATGATGATAATAATAATAATAATAATAATAATAATAATAATAATAATAATAATAATAATAATAATAATAATAATAATAATAATAATAATGATGATGATGATGATGATGATGATGATGATGATGATAATAATAATAATAATAATAATAATAATAATAATAATAATAATAATAACAATAATAATAATAATAATAATAATAAGATGAAGAAGAAGAAGAAGAAGAAGAAAATGATAATAATAATATAAATGTAAATAACCAAGATCCTCACGGCCCATCCATAGACCTTCCGTTCTAAAGGATGGTATAATTATTGAAACTATCATCACTGACATCAACCTTATCGTTTCTTCTACATTTATTGTGATTCTTATGATTACTATTATTGGTATTAGCACTTTTATTGTTGTCATTATCATTGTTTTTTATCATTACTGTTAATATCATCATTATCATTATCATTTGTATTACCATCATCATCATCATCATTTTTTTATTATTATCATCATTACCATCATCATTATCATTATTATTATCATTACCGTCATCACTATCATTATTATTATCATTGTTATTATCATCGTTGTTATTATCATTATCATCGTTACTATTGCTATCATCATTCCTATCAATTGCTGCAACTGCGAGGGGACGCCTCATTTGGCCTGAGCTCATTTCAACATTTTAATGGATGATCGAAATGGATTACTATGATTTTTAGTTGAAACAAAAGAGGGTAAAAGTCGATTAACCGACATTTGGGTAGAATAACCAGAGTAGACTCGACCAGGGTTGTTCAAAAAACGGATAAACGGAAACTAAAGGATAAAAATTTTCATCGTTCTCTTTTCTTTGCCACGTCTTTCTACATTTTTTTTCTTCCTGTTCTTGCATCTCCTCTTTGATTTAATTTGCTTTTGTACATAATAGTCTTTGGTTTGATCTCTGATTCTGAAGCAAGGGTATAAGCAATAAAATGATATTATTCACTCTTTCCATTCTTTCCTTCGACCAAAGACTTATTGAGATTCATAAACTGATTAGCACCATGAACCAGAAGGAACCTTTGAATGAAAATGGCGTGATGAAGACGTAGCACCGTTTTCGTTGACCAAAGGCCCTTTCATGTCAACAGATTTCTCTCAGTTTTTGCATCTTAATCTTGTGCTTGGAGGATCTATGCTACTAGATGGTTTTTACTGATAAATAAAATAAAGATCACATAATCTTACTATTTACAATATTGAAATATTCTTAAAATTAATGATATTCAATTAAAGCAATGTGATATATATGATGCTGAAACCTAACTTGCCTGTGTACATGGGCGTCATGTTTGTTCACTCAGCTTAATGGAAAGCAATTTCGAGAAAATAAATGGGGAGGTCCTTATCAAGCTGAACATTTTCTTACTTTCTGTTCTAAAAAAAAGAGAAAAAAAGAGAGAAAAATCCTGCAAGGGAAATCCGTTGCAAGTCCAAAGTTGAGTCATGCCTAGAAGCGTCGATAGCGCAAGCACTTATTATGCGATTTGCCTGGCTGGGTTGATTTCCTCAAGGTCTATATAAGTATAGGTCTCGTCACTAAGCGACTCAAATTCGTCCATCTCGCGCATGACGTAATCTGGAGACCGAGTCTGGGGGTTCGATGCTATCGTGTGGTCATTCTTTGATGTGAGGTAGAGCCGTAAGGATCTCTCCCTCTCTCCGTTTTCGCTCGCTTGACTGACCGGCGCGTGCAGAACCACAATACCCAGTGATTGGTTGCAGCTTATATATGTACATTTATGTTATTATTATGTTTATGTATTGCCATTATTATTATTATTATTATTATTATTATTATTATTAACATTATTATTGTTATTGTTGTATGATTTGTTTTATAATAAATTCGTCAAAAAACATTTGGAGTTTACATATGCCATGTCTTTTTTTTACGTCTTTATTATGCCATTTCTAAGCTGCAACATGAAAATTACAAAACTAAATTGACGTAGAATATGTGATATAGGTCTATAAACAATCGCTGATAATCATCGCCTGTAAAATCTGTTCAATATGCAAATCGTTCAACGTGCCGACATCTAAAATTACTTAAGTATTAGCTCATTTACCACCGTTTTCTATTATCTCCCTCCCACCCTACCATGCTCTAATTCCCCCCGCCCCCCTTGCTCTCAGCTCTCTCCAAGTGACGTTATAGGCCTTATCACCCAAAGCTGCGCAGAACTCCGAAGTGACGAGACCTGTACTGATATAGACCTTGGATTTCCTTACTGTGTGTATTTACGGCAACACAGATACGCATCTATGACTGGGCTAGATGTGCTATAAGCCCAGGGGTAAGAAGGCGGGTTGGCGGAGTGGAGGGGCCCAATTTTGTTTCAAAGGACGGCGGGAAAAGATTTTATTTTATTATCATTTGAACAAGAGGGGATGAGAGTCGAATACCGATGTTTTTAGGGGTAGAGTAACCAGGGACATGAGCGCAGAGTAGAAATGACGGAGATTTGCTTTCCAGTTATTGTCACTCACAGGGCGTAGCAGGCTTGGTCACGGTTGCTAAAGACATGATTATTTTCATTCATTTTGTTTATTGTACGAGCAGTACAATATATATATATATATATATATATAATATATATATATATATATATATATGTATATACATGTATATATATACACACACATATATAATTATATGTGTATATGAGCATACTTACAAACATATACATATATATGTATGTATGTATACATATATATATATATATATATATATATATATATATATATATATATATATGTATGTGTGTGTGTGTGTGTGTGTGTGTGTGTGTGTGTGTGTGTGTGTGTATACATAAACACACACAAACACACACATACTTATAAGTATATGTGTATATATGTATACATATATATATATATATATATATATATATATATATATATATATATATTCTTTCTCTTTGCCTTTTCCCGCCTTTATGCGGGGTCGGCATTTTTGACCAACCTCCTCAACTCGGCCCAATCCCTCTACTCGTTTCCTTGCAAGTTTTTTTTTTTTTTTTTCTTTCTATTAGATCTCTCTTTATATTTTCCATCCAATTTCTTTTCGGCCTCCAAACTGCCCGTTTTCCATCTGGCGCAGTGGTAAGGTGCGGGTCTAGCAATCTTGCGGACCTGCGTTCAATCCCACGCCCGGCTATTCCTTGCACACAGGGGGAGATTTGGGCAAAATAAAACAGATGATATGTCACAGCAAAGAACATCAATTGTAAAAAATGGAATTAAAACTAAATCAAAACAATCAAAACAATCGTCTCTTCTCATTACGTGTCCGTATCACTGTAATCTTCTTTCCTGCACTTTCTTTGCAAACTTTTCAACCTTCACTATCCATCTAACCCTTTCGTTCCTAATCTCATTTAGTCTTGTTACTCCACACATCCACCTGAGCATCTTCATCTCCTCAACCTCAATCTTTCTTGTGACTTTTTCGTTGGCCAAGTCTCTGCACCATAAATCATAACCGGCCTAATAGTTGTTCTGTATAATTTGCCTTTATCCCAATACATCCATAATGAGGTAGAACAGATAAGGACTTAACCTGATGTAGACCAACTTGAAACTTTGAGGCCGAGATGCAGTCGGGCCAATCTTCAAGATTGCAAAGTTTCATTGGAATCGGTCGGGTAGAAGCAGAGGTACAGAGGGATCCAAAATCGCTTAGATTAAGGTACACATACAGTGGTACGACCATTTTTAGAAGCAGGATCCCACAAGAACGGAAAGAGATAGAGAGATGATAGAAAGGTCTTGTAAAGGACCGTGTTTTGTTGGGGGTAGGCATCTTGCCAAAATCGAGGTTTTTGTGTTTTTAAGCCCCCAAAAGCAGGTATATATGAATATGATATATGTAATATATATTCACACATATATATGCATGCTTATATATATATATATATATATATATATATATATATATATATATATATATATATATATATACACCCAATAACAAAATAAGTGATTTTTTTTTCTCCAAAAACATGAAATTGTTTGGCTAGCCCAGGGACCCAACAATGTGGAGGAGACAAAATATTCATTCCATTCTTGTGACACAAAACTCATTCCCTTATCTTTGGCAACTTTCTTGTACCATCGTGGCCCACAAACTTTCATTTGGTTAACAGTTCCAATACATCTAATTCTAGTATTAGTTGGAAAGTTTTGAATTCCAGCATTTTTCCGCACCCGCCCTCACATTCTCTCTTTCTCTTTGTCTCTCTCTCTCTCTTCCTCTACAATCCTAATTCTGAGTTATGGGTTGGGAAGGTGATCAAATAAGGCAGCTTTTAGTTACTGACTTCTTGCCTCATTATTTGCTGCCTACACTGGCATCCTTAAATTTAATTCGTTTTGAGTCGAAAGAACGGAACGACTGCACGCCCCGTGGACGAATCCAAAATATTTTAAATCTCCTCCACATTGTTTTTTGAAAAAAATATATGCATATTTGGGTGTGTGTGTTTCTGTGTCTATTTACGTATATATATGCATACATACGTACGTACATATACATATCACGTATGTCTCAGACAGGGATTCATATTTTCATTAATCACGAATCGTCTCGAGTGCTTATAAAATTCATATATAGAGTATCCCAGAATGTTTCTGTGGCTTCTTAGCAGTACATCAAATATAGGTTCACCCTATACCGGTTAAAATTTGAAGTCAGTCATGACAGCCAATGAAACATGGTAAGAATTATCATGTCCAAGTCATATAATGTGGTATTGACTTCTAGGCCCGGATTCACTAACATACGATCGTAACGCATTTACCAGTGGTCATTTACCATTGTATTCACCAGTGATAGCAAAGCAGGATTTAAAAAGAAATGGTAATTTGGATATGCTGAGTTGCAATCGTAAAGCGACTCATTCTAATGGTAGCCAACAGCGGGCTCTAGTAAAGCAGTTCAACCAATCAGCGAGCGCCATGAATAATGTCTTAGGTACCCTCGGCCAATCACGTAACATGTAAACAGAACTAAACACAGCGAAATTTTTATAATAATCGTCACAGTTGAAACACTATTTCAACAAATGTAGAAAGAAAATTATAAATATTTATTTGATTATATCCCTCGTATGGGATATTCATTTACTGTGTAGATAGGAACCAATACAAACAATGTTATATTGATATATTATTGTTTACCTCAAACCAAAGAGACAGGCCAAACAGCTTTTTATTTATATATTATTCATCATTGTTAAACAAAGAATCGGACCAAACAAACATTTTATTTATTCATCGCCATCTTTTGTCAATGGAAATATTTCAAGCTTATTCTTGCCCATGCACTTTGGAGCTTATTGTCAAAATGCCGACAGACACAAATATTGTTACACTCGTTTAGCGTTGGTATTGCCAGTTTATGTATCAGCAAGGTAGTTTTTTCTCTCTCTCTCTCTCTCTCTCTCTCTAGCATTTGTAATAATTATGTCAGAGAAGAGTTCACTTATTTTTCGGTTCCATGTATTTTACTATAATGTAGGCCTATAATTTTACGAGAATTTGTGTGGATTTTATTCTTGCTAGTTTCATGTGAAATTTGCATTTCTTCAGTATATTCGCATTGTGATATCTGTTTGCCATCGTATTAGTTACATCGGGTGTAAACACAAACCCAAAACTTTACTTAGATATTGATTTTTTGACAAGATAACACGTGATGACATCGTCTTCCCAGAAGTTACCAGTGCTTTGACCACTGGTAAAATTTACCATGGTAACTCCAATGGCAGGTTGTTAGTGAATACCACCGCTGTCTGTTTACCATGTAACTGTAGTTACCAGTAATTTTACCGTCGTAAGTGCGTTAGTGAATCCGGTTCCAGGGGGATGAAAATCATTCTGTACTTCTATGATTTAACAATAAAAGATATCAAAGGAAAGGCTGTTTACTTTAATTCGGTGTGTAATTATCCAGTTGTGTTACATTCAAAGTTTACATGGAGCGCCCTCGCGGTGGATATGTCAGGATAAGATTGTTTGAATCCGCGATAAACATTTGAAAGCTTAAACAACCCTGCGAAGCGAAGAGTAGTGTGTAAATAAACAAGTGTGAGTCGCAGTCCCCGATTCATATGCTTTTTCTTTAATATAATCTACCTTAATGTTTTACTTTTAATTAAAAATCGTAATAACGTATTGAGCTGTTAATTATTTTTCTTATCGTCTTGATTAAAAATCAAATAATGAAAAGTAGTTTCCGTTTTCAAAACTTTGTATGTCAGAAAAAAAAAAAAATCGTGATCCTTTGTTCACTCTGTTGTCCTTTTTATTGCCTCCTTCTTTCCTTCTTTCTCTTCACCTTTGATTTCAAATAGTGAAGGTAAATAAAAAATAAAACCACAAGTTCATGCTACAATTTTACCAGGCCAAAGATGCCAGATTAATAATTTTCAGCTTTTGTCATGTGAAAAAGGCAAATGATTATAATAAAACCAATGGAGTTTGGGAGTTGCCTTATCTTCTAAACTGTCGAGGTACCAGTTGACGCTCCCGTTGTTGCATCCGTTGTAGGACCTGTCGGAGCACTTGTTGTAGGTGCTTCTGTTGTTGGAGCATCCGTTGTCAGTTCGCCTGTTGGAGCATTTGTTGTAGGTGCTTCTGTTGTCGGTGTATCTGTTGAACCATCCGTTGTCAGAACACCTGTTGGAGCACTCGTCGGTGTATCTGTTGTTGCAGCATTTGTTGTCGGTGTATCTGTTGTTGGAGCATTTGTTATCGGTGTATCTGTTGTTGGAGCATTTGTTGTCGGTGTATCTGTTGTTGGAGCATTTGTTGTCGGTGTATCTGTTGTTGGAGCATTTGTTGTCGGTGCATCTGTTGTTGGAGCATTTGTTGTCGGTTCATCTGTTGTCGGTGCACCTGTTGTTGGAGCATTTGTTGTAGGTGCATCTGTTGTTGGAGCATCCGTTGTCAGTTCGCCTGTTGGAGCATTTGTTGTAGGTGCATCTGTTGGAGCACTTGTTGCCGGTGCATCTGTTGTTGGAACACTTGTTGTCGGTGCATCTGTTGTTGGAGCATTTGTCGGTGTATCTGTTGGAGCATTTGTTGTCGGTGGATCTGTTGTCAGTGCATCTGTTGTTGGAGCATTTGTTGTAGGTGCATCTGTTGATGCATCTCTTGTTGTAGTTGTTAATGAGACAGCTGTTGTTGCAGTTGTTGGAGCATCTGTTGATGGTCCATCGGTCGGTGTATTCTTTGAAGTCGCTATTGTTACAGAAGTTGGAGCCGCTGTTGATGGTGCAGATGTTGGAACATTTGTTGTTGGGATATCTGTTGCTGGAGAAGCTGGTGTCGGTGCGTCGGTTGTTAAAGCATTTGTTGCTGGTGCAGGTGTTGGAGCCGCTGTTGCTGGTGCAGGTGTTGGAGCCGCTGTTGACGGTGCAGGTGTTGGTGCCGCTGTTGATGGTGCAGGTGTTGGAACCGCTGTTGGAGCAACTGTTGGGGGTGCAGGTGTTGGTGCCGCTGTTGATGGTGCAGGTGTTGGGGCCGATGTTGATGGAGCAGGTGTTGGAGCAACTG
>NC_091557.1:28081352-28083852 GCF_042767895.1 Penaeus vannamei
CATAAATATTCTTTGATAACATCAAAGGGCCATGAAATTAACCATCTTGTGGTTGCCTGCAACTATCGATGTTTACACACAAATTCTATTGTGACGCCATCTTGTCCTACTCCCCCAGCTACGCAGGAGGGCGAGATGGACAACGTGTCCAGGACGAGAATGCAGAGGTTCCGAACGGTCAAAACATCTATTCCAACTTGTCTGGACGAGCAGGCGAGGAGTTCCGAATGCATCATTATAGTACGCTCGTTAGGCTGTACCCTCCCTCCTAAGAATGGCAGACACATATTTTACATTTAGGACAAGTCGCCCCAGTCAGAGATATGGGTGTATTTGCATGCACATATGTCTGTGTCCTTTGGGGGTACACACAGTATGTAAGTCAATTAAACCAGGTGAATCGCAAGACAAGTTCTTGTATTGCCGACGCTTCTAGGCATGACTCACCTTTGGACTTGCAACACTTGCAGTTCCCTGGGCAGTCCCCCTCCAACGGCTTTCCCTTGCAGGACTTGCGACACTTTCCTCCAGCATTGGTGCAATTGTCGCTGGCCTTACATCCTTCAGGGTTTCTGTGCTTCATGGATTTAGTTCCTTTCTCTCCTGTTTTTTTTTTCAAGAAAATGTTAATCTTAATAATGATCAGTCTGTTTTCTGTAAATTGCATTTCAATGAGTGAACAAACATGACGCCCATGTACACAAACAAGCTGGGCCCAAGTAATCACGAGCATCAGAAATATCACATTGCTTTAAATGAATGTCATTATCTTAAGTTTAATTCAATATTGTAAAATGTAGGATTATGTGATGTTTACACGACCTTTTTTATGTATCAGTAAAACCATCTAGTAGCATAGATCCTCCAAGCATAAGATTAAGATGAAAAAACTGACAGAAATCTGTTGACATGAAAGGGCCTTTGGTCAACGAAAGCGGTTGCTAAGTCCTCATCACGCCATATTCAGTCATAGGTTTAATTGTACCTGGATAATGATTCTCATCAATTTACGTCTACACTGTAAGTCCTTAGTAGAATATTTTAGTGTTCTTCTCAAAGACTGGAAAAGGTGAAACATTGTTATGCGGCTCATTCTCTTGTTTCAGAATTAGTGGTCAAACTGATTACCGTGAACAATAGAAAATTCAAACAAAGAGGAGATATGGAAACAAGGAGAAAATGCAGAAAAACGTGATAGAGAAGCCTCCCCATGGCCACCCATGGAAACTGGATACCTTACAGTTCTAGACTAAACTGTGAGGGATCTCAGAGCGGCAGTAGGATTGTGAGTCTGTGCGCATAGGGTCTGGATGGTCATTTGTTTATAGTACACAGTGTTGGGCTAGGTATGCTCCCCTGAGGTACTCCAGCATACATAGAAATGGTGCCTGAATAGATTAAGGCTTTTAAATTTAATCTGTTGTTGTGAAGAAAATTGCAAAGTAATAATTTGGTGAGTCTTGGAAAGTTCAGTTTGGCGCACAGATTGTATTTCAGACCAGCATGCTAGATGGTTTCAAAGGCTCACTCAACATCTTTCGTTGTTTTTTATGTAGTTGATAATGAGGTTGAGTACGCCTTGCGTCGAGTGATGCAGGCGAACTATTTGAGAGGAGGTTGAGGCCCATGAGATACCACTTTAGTCATGTAATGATTATTTTTCGCATATTTCACGTTATGTTTCGAGTAGACTAATTAGGCTTTGAGTCTTTAGGTCTGTCTTTTTTGGTGCCATTGGAGTGTGAAGGCATCTAATTCAATCTTGAAGGGAGTGGGAAAATTGCTGGTAGCGAGAGAGGCACTGCCCATGTGAGTCAAAGCTTGTTTGAGATTAGGAAGGTGAACAAGAGTGTTATCCTAAACTGTGAGGAGCCTGAAGCCTAACGAGGAACCCTCATTATTTTCTGTTTAACTTTCTCACACGAGATAGGGGTATGAGTTGCCAGATGTTGTCCTATTGTGACAGATAACTGGCTCTAAGTTAGTGTCTGCCAGGTTCGCTTGACTTCAAGTATCAGTATCGGGAATTCTGTGAATGAACCTTTAATTACTTCACGAGATTTGAAACACATTATCATGAATGAAGTGGAAAAAGGGGAGAGATTCTACCTATAAGTTGATGAATTTTTTGCCAAAATTGGATTACAAACTCTATTTAGCTGTGCTCTATGAACAGAATTGGTCTAATAATTTTGTGTCATTATTAATACTATCGGTGATATATCTTTTTAGGATAGACAATCCCATGAACCTATTTGAATTTAAAGTGACACGACTTCGAAAACAAGTTGGCAGATGTTTTGTCCCTTTCGATGGCCGCAACGCGAATTGGATTTTACACTTAGACCTAGGGATGGCAATCAGTATGGCTGTCATGCCCATAAAAATTAAAAAGAAAATTTTTATCACTTCATTTTCATTTACACGACCCCCACTCTGCCAAAACTGGTATGATTGTCTCTTTTCGTTAAGTATTGGTTGATGATGTGGAAGTCTTAAG
>NC_091557.1:28096352-28098852 GCF_042767895.1 Penaeus vannamei
TTCAAATCTAAGAACAAAGATCAACTTTTATCTTCAACAGGTGTCTGAAAAAAACACACAATAGGCAAAGTAATGGTGATCCTTACTGATCAATAAAGTTATATTCGTTACAAATATATTTTACTAATACCTAGAGAAAAAAGTATGATATGTTTTTTAAGTCTATCATTATATATTTTACTGTAAATAATAAATCATTTTTGTTGTCAATAAACCGCAAAGTAGTGAATGACAGAAATGGCAATTCGACGTGTTGTCCCTCTGACATCTTTATCTACTTGCTAAACAGAAGCTGTGCCGCAGCGCGGTGTGGTAACAAGACTTCCTCTACATAGTTTCCCCGCAACATAACATCCTAGAACTGGCGGTTCTCCTCGAGGCAGGTACTTCTGTCTGCTGGAGTGTCAGAGGTGAAAGTAGTGCGGACACCTGTGTCTGCTTAAGGAGGAACTTGGAACAGGAAGGCAGCTGTTGGGAACGGATGTGTGAAGTTTAAAAGCTAACACTTCCTGTGTGGAAAATCAAAAGAAACGGGCACAACTTGATAAAGAAATAACATGCAAAAAGAAGATAAATAATCACATAAGGCAGAATGGACTTAGACACCTGAAAGATGAAAATAAAACAAAGCCTGTATATACTGCTGTTATACGAATTACTGATCTTACAAATTCTGCCTCGAGTCCTCCCGGGCGGGGACAAGCAGTTATATGCTTGGGATTCTAGAGGTTTTTGAATATGATAAAATAGACTTATCTGTACGTGTATTACTGAGCATTAATGCCAAGCGAAACAAAGCATATACATTCATATCATTTGAAGTATAAATAAAAAACGTCGTTCCAATGTCCACAGAGGTTGCCCATGCTGGTTCCCCGAGGTGGTGGTCCCTGCTGGTCAAAGACAGAAGTTCCAGCCATATAGCCCTGCCACAAATAGCTTGGAACCTCCTCGATGATAGTCCGTTTTCCTGTGGTTCACTTCAATGTCGGGGTGTAGCTGCACGTGTAGCTCATGCACCCCGTCAAGCAGAACCTCCAACAAGCATTCACCCATATTCACTTCATGTTGTAAAAAACTGGCTAAAGTTTTTCGCCCCATTCTTAAAGTTTCTTGTACTATCCGTTCATGATCCGCTTGGGGTTCATACATGGTGGGAATACGCTGGGTGAAGATTCACCACTTTACACGAGAAATTGAAGTATCATGACTGAGAAACCACTTTTAAAAGAAGTGTCGTTCAAGGTTCTAATACATCTTTGTAAATCATTACATCGGTATATTATAACACCACAATCCGTGTGTTGGACAGCATGGCTGGCCGGCTGCCAGCTTAATCGTCGGACGGGTGAGTGTTTGACTTTTTCATGGGAAAATTCTTGCATGGGTTTTTATCTTTTGATAATGCATTATTACCGGTCCCTTCCGCTGATGTCCATGCCCGCAGACTGGTGGAATCTTCTCTGATTAAGCTGCTGCCCAATTTCAACTTGAACAGCGGTTTCTCTCCTGCCGACAGCCTCCTCGCTTCCCACATCCTTCGTCTCCTCCCTTATGCCAGTCACCCGTCACATAGACTGATCCTTCGACCTGATCTGACCTCCCTTCGCTTCCGTTCTTCTGTCCTCACCTGCCCTGTGGTTCCCAAGTGCTTCTCCTCCTTTCCCTCTTATACCGCTCACTCTCCCTTACCCCTTCAGCCTCCATGCTAGTACAGTGGTAACGTGCCGTCCTCTCATCCGAGGGGTCGGCGGTTCGCGCCCCGCCCAGGCGCGAGAAGTTGCCATTGTCGCCCGGAGGTTACTGCTGTGGCTGGGCACCACGGTGGGTAAGGACTAAGCTCTGTCGCGTCACCACTCGCTGACACACGTTGATCGAGTTGATATTTGTCAGCACAGGCCGGGCTCCCTCATAGCCCGGGCGAGGCTCAGCTTCGCATATCGGACTTATCCTTATCCTTGCCCCTTCAGACCCGAAGATGGAATCGAGGACGATTCCGAAACTGTTGTCACACTTTCATCAATAAATCTAGTTTGTGCATTGTGGGTTTTTCTTCCATATTATCAACACGGTATTGTGTTTTTCATTGCATCATGGATCCCACGGTTAAACGAAATCTCTCATTCCTGTTTGCCTCCTTCCCCGACCTGGTTCCTGCCTTTCGCGCTTTTGAGGATTCCGTCATCTCCACGGCCCGACGGAAGAATCAATTGCGTTTCCTCCGAGACTGCCTCGAGGAGCAGGTGCTCCCTTCCTCGATCGGCAACCTCTTGAAGCACTCGGATGGAGGTTCTCCTTTTCCTGATTATGCTCGTTCCCTCCTCCTTGAACGGATCCGCGCTGGTAAGAGGGATGTCGAGCTTTCCTACTATCGCTCGCGGGTTCGTTCTGACCTCCTGAAGGAACGACTCCCCGGCCATGTCTTCCAGCTCCTAGCTGACGTGGCCCACGATTCTTCCCGGTTCCTCTCCACTATCCATGCCCGCTCCCTCTCCCAGAA
>NC_091557.1:28111352-28113852 GCF_042767895.1 Penaeus vannamei
ACACCCAATAGAACCAATCAGATATGGAATAGATCAACACGTGCCAATAGAAGCTGGGCCTAGGAGAAGGCAGTTGAAATTCAAATCAGTTTCATCATGGCTAGACAATGTGGAGGTTGTGAGAATAATTATTTCGATTTCACTGCGAAATATCAATAAATAACGAAGCAAGCTTACTAAATCTACATCACGGTGTATTGCTAATGGAAGTACAACGCCCGCACTGTAAGACATCGTGTCATTGCAGAAATGACAAGACAACACTGGGCTTGTGCTGCATGGAAAAGGATAAAAAAAAAAAAAAAATGATAATGAGTTAATGCTTCAGGTAAGATGAGGTTAAAGCTGTCCATGGATCTGGGCTCTCTGCAGCCGGAACGTATGAGGTGAAGATTTTGCAGACCAGTGGCGGCTGCCTCCCCTGGAAGGGGGTATAAGGGGGCGAAGCCCCCTATATCTGCTGAAAAACGTGTCAGATACCTGGTTTGCAGGAACATATGAGGTAAAGATTTTGTAGACCAGGCGGGGGTGGGGGGGGAGGGGGCTTAAAGCGGAGCCCCCTATACAACCCGGAAATGTTATTATTTCATGCATAATTGTATTCTACTGATATTTCTCGAAATTCCCAGATATGTAGGCTTATCATGCCCTCCCCAGCTATCGATACCGTTATCGTAGCTATGCTTCGTTTGCGAAGGGAATGAATGCTAGATTCGTTTTAAACAGGATGAAAGGTATTGGAAATTTATTCTCTACACCCAAAAATGATGTGTGGTTGCATTGCCAAACTTACCAAATCCTTACTCTAATACGTATCTTTAATTACACTTAACATTAATATTTCGATGTTTTAATATTTGTAACTTGAATTCATTGAACAACAAAGAGAGATTATAACATTAGGGTAATCATGAATCCATTTGATATTATTTTAGTCGCAATATCATATCAAAGAATGTATCATTTACGCTCGGTAGCTACCTAAAACACGGAGAAAAGCTTCATATGAGAAGACGTTCGTGATAGTGAGTACAAAGCTCGCTGTATTTGAATGAATTTAATCATATCGAATGTTACCTTTCACTGGCGAAGCACATAGAGGTTCTCATAGTCTTGGCAGTTAGCATATGGTTCGCTGGCCAATAATAGGTATAAGGGCGCATTTTTGACTGAAAGCGCGAGCAAGCAACCTTGTGAATTCATCAGAAGAGGGCCAACATACAGCTTGCTCTAAAAGTCAGTGAACAATAAAAATCTGTAAATTATTAACCCTCATAGTGAGTGACAGGAGTAATCGTTAGAGGAAAGTGACTAGACACCATTAGTATTGATAGTAAATTCAACGAGGCTTAGTATTAAATTGAGATAAAGGAAATAAGAATTTCATTTTTTACATATTATATAACACAAAAAAATAAGAATAGCCAGAAAAAAATAGCCAAAATTTTAGGGCAACAGTCTGAATCTACTATTAGATAACTCTTCCAAACTGAGAGTTTAGAATGAAGATAAAGGCAAATAAAAATGCTCTTCGAACATCCCTAGCCATAGTGCAATAATAAGCAGCTAGAATTTATCTTCTAGAGAATAATATAGCTATATAACCCAGTTGATGCTTCTGATCGGCACAGATATCGCTATAGCTTGGTAGTTTATAATATCATCTATAAGCAACTAAATTAGTAATTTAATAAGAGAATTTCATCGAAATCGCTCATTTCTGTTGGCGGTTTGCTTGCGATAGACCCATTCGGTAACGCCTAGCAACCGCCCCTAGCAATGAGCACTTGGTGAAAACAAACCCTCGTTCGTACGAAAAATCACTGCACTTTGGTTACAAAGTGCTGAATTTTTATGAGAATTTCGTTTCTTTGCGTGAAAATGCCAAGGAACTATGTTGCCGTTGGTTGATCGAACCACAACATGATGGGAAAGAAAGGTTTAACCTTTCATATATTCCCAGATCGCGAAAAGAAACCTGAATAATGGAAGCAATGGGTAGGCCTATAGGCCATGAAACACATGAACACTGATGGGAGTGCTTGGGCGCCTGGTGTAAAATGTTTTCATCTGCTCAGAATTTTATTGATCTACATATTAATTAATATACTACACCTTATCAAATTCCAGAGACAGATAATTACTTTCAAACTCTTGTCTATCTACACTACCTATCAAGGCCAAACAAGATCAGTATTGTCGACATTAGGTTTTGGCAGTAGTCATATATTCTAAAAAGCTCAAGAGCAATTCTATTATTTTCATTTTATTCCTTTTTTGTAATAAATTGATTTATCACAAATTATATTGACAGGCAAACCATCCCCGGATCCACTTCACCCAGACAATCCTAGGTGCCTTCAAGCACTGTCCATTAAATGAAAACAAAGCAGGTATACAGTTGCCTGTTACCTTTGTCTGAAATGTCATATGGCCCAGCAGAAGAAGCAACTGAAGAGGGCCTATCTCTTGAGGTCAAATTATTGAGGAGAGAGAAAAA
>NC_091557.1:28118852-28126352 GCF_042767895.1 Penaeus vannamei
TTCTTACGGAAACGTTCGCCGTTGTGAGGTTCTTCCACCACTAAGCCACCAGATATCAACGTAAGAGTTGGGGGCATAGAGGTTGGTGGTGAATTAAAGGGGTTTTGGCTTGTTGGTTTATTGGGGAAGGTAAGGCATGACCCCCGAGAGTTTCCCCGTGTCCCGAGTGTCGAGGGCGGAGTGTGACCTCCTCTCCTGTGACTGCTCCTTCTGTCTGCTAGGTCTGGTCTCTGTCCCCTTCTGCTTCTCAAGACGTCCTTATATTCTGCGACTGCTCTCCTGCTGCCGGGTGCCTGTTTCTGATCTGTGGGGTGCCGGACTTCCGGCCGTGACATGGGGTGGGTTCGCCGGACTTGATCGAGGTGGAGAAAGTGCTTGGGTAAAGGAAGCTAGGTAGGAAGGCAGCTGCAAGGTGCGAAGTCCAACCCATCCGGTTCTGCATATTGGTGACACTATTTTTGATTTTAACATTCTCATATAATATATATATATATATATATATATATATATATATATATATATATATATATATATATATATATATATATATATATATATATATGTATGTATATTTTGTTAATCTTTATTAAAGAAAAAATACGATCATGTTAACAAACACTATAATTATTCAAGTTTTGAACTTTGTGATCTGATTCCTCTGATTTATGGCTGCCAGGGTTACTGAAAACTGCATGATAGTAATGCAAAGAGCGATACCCGTGGCCTATACGCTTCGGCAGATTGCACTGCAATATTATCAATTTTCTTCTTTATTTTTGTAACCAAGCCTTTTGAGCATGTTGCTCATGTTCATTACATATTTTTCTAAAAAAAAAAAAAAAAAAAAAAAAAAAAACATTAATTTGAAAAAGATATCACGGTCTTGGCGCTTCAGAAACGATTATATTTTCATTGATCGTCGATTTATGTGTGTAATTGCACATATGATTATTTCTCCAGAGAGGGAAAAAATCCATACATTTAAAGGTATTTATGAATATGAAATAAATTGGTGAGAGTAACTGAACTATGTATACAAACGCCTGACACTGCTGCCAGATGTCCATTGATATTGTTTAATGTAAATGTTAATGTTTGCATTAATATAACATTAGAGCACATACTATATATACGTCACATTGAGTAATCAAAAAGTATTTATTTGACTTATTTCAATATATTTGTGTAGCACACTGCCTGTCTGAGACACTCGTTGAGAATACGCTCAGAAAACGTTTCAGACCAAATTTGAGACGATTTATCTGTCGCGGACGCATTTGAGAGGGCCTTAAATGATATTTTCATAATTGGCTGAGAACGTTCGTGGATACCAGCCCTGGTGCTTAGAAAACAGCAGTGGAAAAACTGGTGGTGTACAACTGTAGAAATTAACGAATTAAAATTTGGCCAAAAGAAGTATGATGTGGGCAGTGCAGTTGATGGACAGTGAATCATTCATTAAAATTTGTTAAATATACATAGATTGCTACATGCAAGAACTGTTCACAGAGTAATCCGAGTATAACAAGAACACTGTGAGAGACAAAGGTAAATAAACAAAGGGAGATGCGGATGAGACGAAAGGTTAAACGCGTGGCAACAACGGCCAGAACTTTGTGCCATATTTTGATGAAGTTGGTTGGTAGTACAGGCGTGTGCTCACATTAAGGCCTTGGTGGGTTGACCCAGCCTGGGTGCAAGAAGAGTGAGTGCAGCCTAGACAGTCGGGTGAAAGAGGCAGATAAGAAGAAAAAAAGGAAAGAACGTGGACACCAAGGAAAGTCCCCAATAATGTGACTTCTTGAGCAATGCTAGTGTCCTACTGACGCTCCCGCCAAACCAGTTACTAGTAACTAGCCAAGCAATGGATCCAGCAAATGTTCCAGGACCGAGAGTGAGCTGACCAAAAAGACTGGAGCTGACGGATAGTGTTTTGTGGCACAAATGTGATAGCGTGACCACATTCAGAAAGATTTTCACGAGTTGTATGGCATTTGCACGTGTTGTGATAGTGATAACTTCAAGTACAGAGATAAAGAGATAACAAGGGAATTAGTGTGGCAGCAATGTTGCGAGCGCAACTGCCCAGGGCTGGCCATTTTTCCATAGTAGCATTTCTGCCGTTTTGTAAACAGCAAATGATAAGGAAAACAGATATGAATAATAAAATTGAACCATACACTATCATAAACGGATGAAAATTAGATAACAGTAACAGTGTAAAGGGCCATATTCTAATGATAATAGGATTCCCTGCATTACTTTCTTGTTCATTCCACTGTATAAAACAATATACAATAAATACATTTTAAGTTAACACAGCATAAAATGCTTTATAGGAAATGTATTAGATGCATAATGTCAGAAACCAGCATTGAACCTGTAAACTTCATTTATTTAAAAAGTATACGATTATTCAAAATGCACATGCTCCTCTTCATAGGAAATGTATTAGATGCGTAACACTGAACCTGTAAACTTGATTTATCTAAAAAGTATATGATTACTCATAGTGAGTTACAGGGCTGAGCTGTAAAGTCACTATGGAACTGTGGCTCTGCCTTTGGTGGCCCAGCTGGAAGACTCCGCTGAAATGACATCGGATGCAAGTTCGGCGTGAAGACATTCGGTCTACCACATCATATCAGTTCATAACTGGTTTCTGCAAATTTTATGTTTAATTTATTTGACTATGGGAAAATATTTTGATATTGCTTTAAATATTTTTTCATTTGCATCAAATGTTAAGACTCAACACAGATCACGAGTTGTGATGTGAAGGCGAATTAGGGCTATCGTATTTGTTTTATATGTTTACTTTTTCCAACAGCGGCCATGTATGTTATATATTATTTTCTTTTATTATTTCCCCTTTGCCTTGGTTCAAGTCTTTGTCCCTTTGTTTCTTTTGCCGTTGACCCTGTATCGGTGTCTCTTTGTCTGCGCTGCCCTCAATTTCACTTTGTTCACTTTGGCTTCCACACGTATGAATTATATGTTTTTTTTATTAGCAGGGCAGCGGATCTTAAAAAGCATGAATAGTGCAGTGAAGCGTCCCTTTCGTCCACTAGCTTCCAGGTCACCCTTTGGCATGGTGTAATATCTGTTTGCCACCTGGGCTAGGCTACAGTTCATATGATGAGTAAAGTGAACAGTTATGGAAAAGGTTTAAACATATAGGTTATGTGGTTGAGGGGCTGCTTATGGTTACATTACCTTATAACAGATTAAGAAAATTTTGATGTTAATTACATATAAAGGTATTTATGATTAAGATTTAAGATATAAAATATTGCAGGATGACTCCCCCTCTTACAAATATGGGGCAAAATTCTTCCCCTTTCCCCTTGCGTACACAGCTGAGAGTGCCGGCGAAAGGAAATTAGTATAAAAATGGAAGGGTAGACCTGGCTCGCTCTCTGCTTGCAGTACGCCTCCACTGAGCACGTCCCAGTAGCACCATGAAAGCCTTTGATGAGAGGTGCTTTGAGGTGTTGCTCTAGATCTCCCGGGACCCGAGAGACCTCTACAGGTGTTGTATGTATTGTCACCCATTATAACCCGGGAGGAATCAGTATTGCTCCGGTTCAGCTTAAGTGATTCTCTTGATAATCGTTTATCGTTTAAAAGATTTACTTACACTCTGGTTACAGGAGTAGAAGTGATATCTGCAATCATATTTATGGCAGGATCAATTTGTAATGAATCAGACTAATCTTGTTCGTTCATTTGTCTATTATTGAGTCAGTTTGGGTTTCGTTTGATCTTCTATCAACTCACCTTCGTGCAAGTGACTGGATGACCTTCATTTCCCTTATTTCACTCCACAGTGGTTTTGTCAGTTATGCATTTTATGGTAATTGTTTTGTCAATGAATTTGGATCATGTTACCAATTTTCCATAGACCCCAAAGGAGTGGAGATTCTTCTTAATCAAATTATATATCGAAGGTTAGTGGCTTTGAGACATTAATCCATCTGTAGCCATAAAAAAATACAGTTTACGGAAACAATTTCCCTAGTCTTTTGTTTCCGTTTGGCAGACAAATTTCCGTAAATTCCAGCCCTGCAGCCGCCCTGTTTTCTGTGTTGTGGCGCGAGACGGTCGAGTCTCGCGGAGGAAGCAGTGGGCGTGAGGGAATTATGTGACTTGTTTATGGACAGGAAGTCATCATAATATTTCAATTTTTATTTATGTATTTCTGTGTATTGAACATGGAGTAAAAGAGACAGTATCAGTTTTATAAACGGTTTTATGATTCAAGTTTAGAAAAATGACAGTGTGTTTTATCCACATTTATCCCCCTAATGCATCAATATACATACATACATACATACATACATACATATATATATATATATATATATATATATATATATATATATTATATACATACATATATACATACATAATAAAAATACACATGTACACATATATTAGAATATATGTATATATACATATACATATTTTCTAATACGTGTGTGTATGTGTGTTTATATATATATATATATATATATATATATATATATATATATATATATATATATATATACACATGTATAACCATATATATATATATATATATATATATATATATATATATATATATATGTGTATATAAAAAGAGAGAGAGAGAATAGATAGATAAAAAAAAAAAAAAAAACCGCGCACACATTTATATGTTCTTAGAAAGGTTGGAATGATGAAACGAAAATGTAGAATTTAATTTATTCACACGATATTTGAGAATGCCTTAGCAAATCTCAAAGTGTACAGCATACTTAATTATCAAATGAGTGGCCGGAAGCCAGCAAAGTTTTCTTTTTATTTAATCTCCATTATCTGAAAGTATGAATAATTGGTTTCATGTCATGTGATAAGACAATAATTTTCTCCTATTACTTTAGGAGCTGGGCAACCGATGCCACCTACGGCAAACCGTCAGTTGATCCATCAGTCGATTCGTCAGTTGATCCATCAGTCGATTCGTCAGTTGATCAATCAGTCGATCCGTCAGTTGATCCATCAGTCGATCCGTCAGTTGATCCATCAGTCGATTCGTCAGTTGATCCATCAGTCGATCCGTCAGTTGATCCATCAGTCGATCCGTCAGTTGATCCATCAGTCGATCCGTCAGTTGATCCATCAGTCGATCCGTCAGTTGATCCATCAGTCGATCCGTCAGTTGATCCATCAGTCGATTCGTCAGTTGATCCATCAGTCGATTCGTCAGTTGATCCATCAGTCGATCCGTCAGTTGATCCATCAGTCGATCCGTCAGTTGATCCATCAGTCGATCCGTCAGTTGATCCATCAGTCGATCCGTCAGTTGATCCATCAGTCGATCCGTCAGTTGATCCATCAGTCGATCCGTCAGTTGATCCATCAGTCGATCCGTCAGTTGATCCATCAGTCGATCCGTCAGTTGATCCATCAGTCGATCCGTCAGTTGATCCATCAGTCGATCCGTCAGTTGATCCATCAGTCGATCCGTCAGTTGATCCATCAGTCGATCCGTCAGTTGATCCATCAGTCGATCCGTCAGTTGATCCATCAGTCGATCCGTCAGTTGATCCATCAGTCGATCCGTCAGTTGATCCATCAGTCGATCCGTCAGTCGATCCGTCAGTCGATCCGTCAGTCGATCCGTCAGTCGATCCATCAGTCGATCCGTCAGTTGATCCATCAGTCGATCCGTCAGTTGATCCATCAGTCGATCCGTCAGTTGATCCATCAGTCGATCCGTCAGTTGATCCATCAGTCGATCCGTCAGTTGATCCATCAGTCGATCCGTCAGTTGATCCATCAGTCGATCCGTCAGTTGATCCATCAGTCGATCCGTCAGTTGATCCATCAGTCGATCCGTCAGTTGATCCATCAGTCGATCCGTCAGTTGATCCATCAGTCGATCCGTCAGTTGATCCATCAGTCGATCCGTCAGTTGATCCATCAGTCGATCCGTCAGTTGATCCATCAGTCGATCCGTCAGTTGATCCATCAGTCGATCCGTCAGTTGATCCATCAGTCGATCCGTCAGTTGACCCATCAGTAGATCCGTCAGTTGATCCATCAGTCGATCCGTCGGTTGATCCATCAGTCGATCCGTCGGTTGATCCATCAGTCGATCCGTCAGTTGATCCATCAGTCGATCCGTCAGTTGATCCATCAGTCGATCCGTCAGTTGATCCATCAGTCGATCCGTCAGTTGACCCATCAGTCGATCCGTCAGTTGATCCATCAGTCGATCCGTCAGTTGATCCATCAGTCGATCCGTCAGTTGATCCATCAGTCGATCCGTCAGTTGATCCATCAGTCGATCCGTCAGTTGATCCATCAGTCGATCCGTCAGTCGATCCATCAGTTGAAGCTAAATATATATATATATATATTTATAATATATGTATATATATGTGTATATATATGTATATGAATAATATCCATAATTATCCACGTGTATCTGGATAATGTCCAGGTTTCAATACCGTATAGCAAAACTGGCATTATCAAGGCCTTGAAAACCCGTAGCTTAGTCCTGCACAGATACCGACATATCCAAATACTGTTATGGTGAGAGTTCATGACCCCTGCTGCCATGACTGTCCGTCTGCTGACTTTTTGGTCTGACAGCCCAGAGTTATAAACTACACTAACAAGGTATTTAAATCTCTCTGTGATTTCAATGTCCTCGCCGCAAGCACGTACCGACCGAACAGGTTCTCCTAAGAAGTCCCCAAAATCCTGGATCTTGGTTTTGGTTCCAGGAGACCTCTAGACCCAAGGGTTTCACTTCATTGCTAAATCCATCCAGAGCCACCACTAAGGTTTCCAAAGACAGATAAAATAGCAACATCATCAGCAAAGTCAAGGTCAGTAACCTTGATATTGCCCAGAGTTGCTTTGCAATGACTTTGAACAGTATCTCTGCCCAGTAACCAGTCCATGCAGGTGTTGAAAGGTGTTGGTGCAAGGACACAGCCTTGCCTCACTCCTTAACTAACCGGAAAGAAGCTTGATACACATACTTTACAGCACTTTAAGTACCAAAATACAGGCTTGCTATTATTCCAGTAATTCTTGTTGGAATTCCTTTCAGTCTCAGGATCTCCCAGAGTGATTCCTGATGCACTATATCAAACACCTTCTTGAGGTTGATGTAGGCTACAAGCAGCCCACGCTCAAACTCACGACGGCGCTCTACAATGACTCGAAGTGCAAGGATAATATCTATTGTGGACTTACCAATAGTGAATCTAGATAGCTCCAGCCTCTGATGCCTTTGTAGGTGGTCTCTGATACATGTTGGAAGGATGTGGATGAGAAGCTTCCCTGGTATACTGAGAAGTGTGAGGCCTCGGTGATTGATGCAATCCTATCGGTCCCCCTTCCTCTTCCAAAGAGGAATGACCACACCCCTCAACAGGTTAGGGGGAACTACTGGACCACCAGATGGCAGCCAGGACACCATGCAACCCTCGCACCGTAGGTTCACCACCAGCCTTT
>NC_091557.1:28151352-28153852 GCF_042767895.1 Penaeus vannamei
TATATATATATATATATATATATATATATATATATATATATATATAAAGAGAGAGAGAGAGAGAGAGAGAGAGAAAGATATACAAATAGATACACAGACATCGATACAGATATAGATATATATGCATATATACATACACAAATACATGGGAATTTATGTGTGTGTAGATGTGTGTCTGTATATGTATATATATATATATATATATATATATATATATATATATATATATACATAATCACACACAAAGCGTATGTGTGTGTGAACGTATGTATGTGTGTATGTATGCGTGTGTGTGGATATATATATATATATATATATATATATATATATATATATATATATGTACACATGTGTATGTATGTATTTATATATATGTATACATGAATATATATACATATATATACGTATTTATATATATAAATACATATACATACATATATACATATATGTATATATGTATACATACATGAATATATATATATATATACATATTTATATATATGCATATTTATATGTACATATATATATACATATTTATATATATGCACATTTATATGTATATATATACATATTTTTATATATGCACATTTATATGTACATATATATGTATATATATATATATATATATATATATAAATTCATATATAAGTATATACATGTATGTATATATATAAATTCATATATAAGTATATACATGTATGTATATATATAAATTCAAATATAAGTATATATATGTATATATATATATAAATTCATATATAAGTATATACATATGTATATATATACCTATATATAAGTATATATAGGTATATATATACATATATCCATCTATATATATGTGTGTGTGCGCGGTTGTGTGTGTGTGTGTGTTTGTGTGTACATAAATAGATGAGTATCTATCAATATATATATATATATATATATACATATATATATATATATATCGCAATCATATACCCATAAACACACTCACACACACACATAAATGTATGTGTGCGTCTGTGTATATGTATATACATAGATACGATGTGTGGTTGAGGGCTCTCAGTTCTATCTGCGTAAATGAGAAGATACCCACCGTCGGTGCAGCACACGCAGTTTCCGTCACACCCTTCTCTCCCTATATCTTCCTTGCACCGAGTCTTCGACAAGCATCTTCCTTTCTTGCTTTTGCAGCTTGGCGGGGTATCTGAGCAGCTCCTATTTTTAGTTTTCTTGGTTGGATTATCTAAAAGACGGGACAAGAATATTCAGCATGTACAAGCCGTTCCGTTTAGCACAAGCTGTTCCTTTCACCCACCCACCCAAAAAAGTCGCTTGTTGCCGGGCACACAATGCGCGCCATCCTGCTGTGTAATGGAAACCGATTGAAGTATCCCGTGTGAATTAAGCCAAACGTACGCATTCTCAACACTTCCAAACCGAACTCACCTTTGACTTTCACGCAACACATGCATTTTTCTCCTTGGCATTTTCCTTTCAGAACCGACTCGTCTTGACTGCAGCTCTGTTGACACTTGCCACCTGCCTTCGAGCACTTATCGTTGCGGTCTTTGCACTTGGCAGACGCGCTTTTCTTGCGATTCATTTTCTTCTTTGCTGTCAAAATAATAACAACTTTTACCTTTTCGTCAAAAAAAAGATTATATAGATTTATTTCCAATACAAAGTTAATTTTCCTTAAAATAGATTTCATCCAAATAAAAAATTATATATACATACATGTATACATAGATACATGTACATATATAGACAGACAATTATGTATAACATTAACCTTCAGTCTAACCAGGGGTTTTCATACTTCCCTGTAAAAAATAATGACGTCTTAATCATTATATATATATATATATATATATATATATATATATATATATATATATATATATATATATAAGTATGTATGTATATATATAATGTACATATACATATAAGTTTATATACATATACACATAAATATGAATATATATATATGTATGTATATTTATGTATATATACTTTTGTTTTTTTCCACTTACTTTGGTTATATCAATCGAAATCTTATGTTAGTACTAAACTCACAAGTATATATAAAGTACACACACACATATATATGTGTGTGCGTGCGTGTGTGTGTGTGTTTGTATGTGTATACATATGTATATATATTTATATATATGTATATATATATTTGTCCGTGCAATATATATATATATATATATATATATATATATATATATATATAGAGAGAGAGAGAGAGAGAGAGAGAGAGAGAGAGAGCGAGAAAGATATACATATAGATACACAGATATCGATACAGATATAGATATATATGCATATATACATACACACATACATGGGAATGTATGTGTGTGTGTGTAGATGTGTGTCTATATATATATATATATATATATATATATATATATATATATATATATATATATATATATTTATATATATATATATATACATAATCAAACACAAAGCGTATGTGTGTGTGAACGTATGTATGTGTTTGTAT
>NC_091557.1:28168852-28173852 GCF_042767895.1 Penaeus vannamei
TATATATACATATATATACATATATATACATATGTATATATATATATATATACACACACACACATATATATATACATATATAAACATACAGATATATATGTGTGTGTGTGTGTGTGTGTGTGTGTAGTCTGGGCTATTGTTAATTTTCCATTGTTTCTATGGCCTGTCCACCACTTTTTTCCTTGCAAGGTGGGTAATTTTTTGCCGCAGATGGAATTCAGCTTTAGCTATGGATACAGAACAACTGGGATCTTTATATACTACGCTATGGTCAAGATTACCAGATAACCTGGCTAAATGGCCTGCCTGATACCCACATTAGCTTAGTTGATTTGCTACACCAGTGAAGTTCATGCATATTAGTCAGTCATTTATTATAAGTGTTTGCAAGAGATTAATGAGCAGGAAGTGAACTTGAAGGGTTAAAAAATGACTTTTCTATTGTGGGTCGTCGACAGTACAAAATCTATGATTTGTTTATGAGGAAAAGTCTTGGATCCGCCGGTATAAACACACAGTAAGAAAATTGTTTTCAACTTTTATCACAAAACCTCTGGTGTATCTCTGCCTATGGATCGATGCTCGATCTGAACGCATTATGCACAACACTGACGTCTTTTAAATTAGGTTTACTACTGATATAGGGACGACTAACCCATAACCATACATAATCAGGGTTTTTATATTTCATTAGCAAAGATTGACCATGAACTCCATCAACAGAAAATGCACTTTGATAAACTGAATACTTTTTGACATTCATTTTAAATGAGAAAAAAGTTCGGTCAGGATCCTGACTGCTACCAGGTCTTGTTTTCCTCTTGTGTGGAAATCACTGCCCAAATTCTATGTCTTATGGAAAATTTAAAACCACTGTTAGGGACAAAATATTTCATTGTGGACCCTGGTTGCCTATCTATATTTGACAATATCAGCAAATAGTTTAACAAATTTCTGTTAGATAAGAATTTAGAGATGCCACTTGCCAGTGCAACTGGGCGCAATGAAATTCATCCTGCGGCAAACTGTCGTAGTGATGCATTATGGAAATGGAATCTTTTCAAATAACCACCAACCCTTGGTATGAAAGTTTTACTGCCACCACTTGGTTGGTTTGGACAGGAACGTTAATTTGCACGTTAGGAAAGTGAGGGGCGTCTAGAAGACGCTGAGCGAAACTAGAGAGTAAATGTGTGTGTAGAGAGCTAACCATACTAAGTTTCAGTGTTAGTTCTTAAGTTGGCGTGGCAATGTCCCAGGTGGAATGCGTGTAAGCTTGAAGCTGATGGAAGGTATAGATTTATGGGTCTTAAACTCGTGGTAAGTCGGCTTAAATATCTAGAATCAGACAATCACCAACGAATTACAAGAGAATCTCATCATCAGGTCACTTTTCCACTAGAGATATTTTATTCACTTATGGTTTTGGATCTTTCACTTTTTCTCGGTCTACTTCATATTCTTCTTACAATTCACTCATGCCATTCTTATGATTAAAACTAATATTCCAGTCTTCATATACTCTTAATTTTCCATCTTTAATTTATCTTAACTGAATGACAAGTCATATCTATGTTTTGCAGTAATTTATCATTTTATTCGACATATCACGTCTTCATTTGAACTTGGGATCCTGTTGGTCTTGATTTTTTTCTTTTTTTAAGCTAAAGGAATGCAAATAAAGGTGAACCTTAATTACATTTATTTAATAAAACGGGAACTACCACTTCCCTTAAAATATCCCAAACAATGAAACGAACTCGAAAAACTAAGTTATCCACAATCAGAAAACCTCAAAAAGTGAAAATGAGGAGGAAATATTAAAACATACTAAAACTCCTAAAGATAAGCACATCGCCTTATCAACGAATGAGAAAAAATAGAGATATTCCGTCTCACCATTTCAAAATACGTATCCTTGCAACTCAAAATATACGAATATCAAAAAGGTAAAAAAGAGTAAGCATCTCTCAACTCCAATTTCATCTCACACGTTTCTCAGTTTTGGAGCTGTCGGTATATATATGTATGTGAAAAAAGGAAAGTGGTATATAAGGATTTCTATGAACCTCTGGCGTACCTCCACATCCGGTCTTAACTGATGGAAGCCAGACATCCATGATGGTAAAATTGGGGGTTTCCCAATGTGCCATATTTGTTTGAACCAGAGTATCGATGGAAGAGAGATCTATACCGACTTTCTGGATGAGGTTGTCAAGTCTTGTGGGTAAAGGTCTAATGCCATAAGGGTAGCTCGAGCCACCTTCATGGCATAAGTCAGTGCGAGGTAGTCCTGACTCCACCTTAAGACACTTGATCCTGGTATATTTCAGGGCTCTAAGACATACACATACATGCATTCTCCACAGTATCCAAATCTATCAAACTCAAGTTTGATGCTGACCTGTACATGCTCGACCCTTAATCTAATTTAAATCTAATCAGGGCTTTATACATCATTAGCAAAACTCTATCAGCTCCCCTGGTCGTAGACCAAGAAATTGAACAGAAGTAGATTTTGGATGGCTGTCTAGAGTTTGCTTCACGTTCTGTTTCCTCTTATATGAAAAAAAAAATCAATACTCTTTCTTGTGGAAAACTTGAAATCCCAATGGAAGCCCCTGTTATGAATCATATCTAGTGCCAGTTGGATGCAATTTCCCGGTAATTCTGCATTACCGCTGGAATGCCATAATGCCCAATCATAGCATAGTGAGTATTCAAGATTCCGTGGGGGAGCTGGTAAGATGTCTTTTATCATACGCAGAAATGATGTTGGTGACAAGACACTTCCTTGTGGACCCCCATTTGCCGGGACAAAAATGACAGTCAAAAAATAACAGAAAAACTGTCAGAAATAAAATTTTAAATAAAATATGGTAAATTTCCACATAATCCGAAAGCATAGCATTTTCTGAGTAGGCCATATCACCATGTCTTGTCATAGGCTCTTTCTATATCCTTATTTATTTTTTAAAGTTATTCTTCAATTAAACCGGATTCCTCTGATGCCGCTCACAGTTGAAAGTTTCTATACCTATATACTTTTGGTAATCACTTCTTGATTGTGACTGTCCAGTTTACTAGATGATCGAGAGTTTGGCGCCCCTTTCGGAAGCCGCACTGGCCGTCACTAGTAAAGTGAATAAATGAGTTTGGAAAAGGCTGTTTTTTCTAAATTTAATGTTGACTTCTCGCGACTTAATCATTGCATCCTGATTAAGTTGCTTTAGGATCTCAGTCGAATTCCTTTGGAGCCTGGGGACGTTCAACAGGTTTCTAGGTCAAGTTCTCCAGTGAATAGGTTGCAGCTCAGCTGCTTCCTTAGTGGTTAGTAATGTAGGATGGTAGTTATCTGAGATGCTAGTATAAGAGAACTGCCTGGCAAGTGCATTAACGATGTCTCCCTCATGGATAATGTTTTGAATTTTAAAATATATATACGTTTTTCCTACACTAATCTTATTGATTGACTAAACCTGTGATATTGTGGTGTTACTGATATGTGTAGAGGCAAAGCTTCGCCAGGAGTCTCTTTTTGCTAGTCTGATTGTTCTGCAAGCCCTAGCTCTTTCTAGTTTTAATTGCAAAAGCTCTCATTGTTGTTATTCTTTAAAAGCCTGTAGGTCCTATTGCGCTCACACAGTACCCTGCGGCATTCTAGTGTCCAGCATAGAACCCAATGTTATACGCTATCTGTCAAAGTCTTAGAAATTAATAAAATTATTGCATGTAACTGACAATTTTGAACACTGTTTACTTTATCATCAGTCGTTTCTCCAAGTTTGAGCTTCAAGCTACTTGAGAAGGCGACCCAGTCTGCTCTCTTTATTTTAGATTTAGGTGCTGAAAGCGTTCTCGTTGTTTCGCATGAATATTTTATACAAATCGGAAAGTGATCACTTCCCAACGATTCGTCAGTAGTGTGCCACAAGCACTTGGCTGCTACTGTTGAGATCAGAAAAGGTCAATAAAGCTCAGCACTGATATTGTCGTCCACTCGCGTCGGACTACCATCATCATTAAATTAGAATCATTTACAAGCTTAACTACTTGTTCCCTTCTATCACCCACCTGCAGGGAACCCCATAATGCTACTAATTTTTACTTTGCATGCGGCAATCTCTAAAGTAAAATCTATAGTCACCTCTGTAAAAGGCTTTGGTGGGTGCACATTGCCACACTGCCTCTACCCTTGCCCTCTCGGTCCTTCATCAGAGACTAGGTTTATCAAACGTGTCTCTTGGAGAACAATACTGCCGGGAGCATGAGCTGAGGAAATAATCTGTGTTCATTTAAGTTCTAAGACTTCCAACCCTTCCATTGTATAGTAGTTGATGCGAAGTTTTAATTTTTTTCTGGAGCCTCCAGTGGCATTTTTGGAGACAATAACCTTCGTGTCCTGCATCTCGCTGCCAGGGAGACGCCCTGTCAAGGATGATCTTATCTAAGGAATATACCAAAAAACAGACGATTTGATCCTCCTTACGTTGCTGCTTTTGCTGGATTGATTCAGCAATTTGTTTGATTGTTTTATTCAATTCTATAATTTGACATTAATTCCTTTGCCTTTTTAGTTCTGCAATTTCTTTATCCTTAGCCCCAAACACCTTACTCATACTGCTTGCACTGGGAGTGTTGTTAGTTGCTGCTGAAGCGTAGGAAGTATTGAACTTTCTTGTCAAACCTTCAATTTTCCTCATGGCTTCATGTTACCTAACTTGCTGAAGTCTAACATATGTTAATATTTCAGTCTCCTTCAGGCTGTGGACCTCCACTGTTAGCACACTTTAGAGTGTTCTCAGCACATTCAGAAGTGTCATGAACTCCAGCACATTTACCACAAATGAATTTATTTATATCCTTATTGCATTATAATGAATATGTGTCCAATTTTTTGGCATCTATTACAACGCATATTTTTAAAAATATAAGGTCCTATATCATTTCCTTCTTCTTTCAAGAATTTCGCTTTCATCCATTGTCCTGAAATCCCTGCG
>NC_091557.1:28178852-28181352 GCF_042767895.1 Penaeus vannamei
TTTCATGAGTGAGGGAGAGACATATGTTCCTTCCATGAGTGAGGGAGAGACATGTGTTCCTTTCATGAGTGAGGGAGAGACATGTGTTCCTTCCATGAGTGAGGGAGAGACATTCGCTTCCTTTCATGAGTGAGGGAGAGACATTTGTTCCTTTCATGAGTGAGGGAGAGACATGTGTTCCTTTCATGAGTGAGGGAGAGACATGTGTTCCTTTCATGAGTGAGGGAGAGACATTTGTTCCTTTCATGAGTGAGGGAGAGACATGTGTTCCTTTCATGAGTGAGGGAGAGACATGTGTTCCTTTCATGAGTGAGGGAGAGACATGTATTCCTTTCATGAGTGAGGGAGAGACATGTGCTTCCTTTCATGAGTGAGGGAGAGACATGTGTTCCTTCCATGGATGAGGGAGAGACATGTGTTCCTTCCATGCATGAGGGAGAGACATGTGTTCCTTTCATGAGTGAGGGAGAGACATGTGTTCCTTCCATGAGTGAGGGAGAGACATGTGTTCCTTCCATGAGTGAGGGAGAGACATGTGTTCCTTCCATGAGTGAGGGAGAGACATGTGTTCCTTCCATGAGTGAGGGAGAGACATGTGTTCCTTCCATGAGGGAGGGAGAGACATGTGTTCCTTTCATGAGTGAGGGAGAGGCATGTGTTCCTTTCAAGAGTGTTGTTAATGCGCTCGTCTTATTTCACACTCGCGGTAAACTTGCGATCGATTTGCGTCCACCTTACGGCAACGTGCGCCTTGAAAAAAGAAAAAGAAAAACGCACGTCTGACTTGTGTGTTCTTCGCGTCAGGAGCAAGGGCAACGTACGTTCTTGGCTTTTCTCTAGAAATCGTATAGGTTTTTGTGCATGATCAAAAGCCATCGTGCATGCTTACGGGCGGTCTGCGGGCTCAAAATTTCGAAAGACAAACCTGCGTGGCCCCTGAGTTCCTTGGTGTTTTGTGCCGTAGAAACGCCGTAGAGTGGAAGTATGGCCGGTTGTGACCGAGGCTTATGGAACGCCTCGAGCTCTGCGATGCCTGGGTCTGATCTCAGCACTTGCTAGCTAAACACCTCAAGCTCCCATAGCTTAAAGTCAAGGATGAAACTGTAGAAATCTTTCCTACATTTCATTCCACCATCTGTCGTAACCATTACAGACTAACCACAGCATTAACCTCCAGGCGACCCGTCGGATGGGAGGCCGAAACGTTAGCAGTGTGCTAACCCGGAGGCTGTTGGGGTTTCAGAGATGCTGCAGCCAAGGCCTTACACACATGCCTTTTGTAGCATCTGCGAAATTCTTTTGATACATCCTAATACTTGTTTACCTTACTGCGGACGTTATTAGAACCTGTTGAGACCTTTTTGTATACCTCTAGGCTCATTCACTGAGGATCTGCAGCCCTGAGTTTCTTGAGACTGAGGTTACATATGTAATTAATACTTTTATGCAACATAAGTACCCAAAAGGTCTCCTGCTAAACCTCAGGAAGAAGGCGGAGAACATACTTGCAAGATCAACCCCTATGACATCCTCTGACTTCCTCATACTGCCTCCATGTAACGTTTCCCAGGCGATCAGCAAATACTTTGGAAAAACAGTGAAAATCGCCAGCACATCCGGGGAAAAGATACACGATATGATACGAGACAAGAAGCAGTTGAAAAGCAACCCCAACAGTGCAGTATATCGCATACCCTGCAGCGGTTGCGATAAGGCCTATTTTGGTGAAACGGGACGACGCTTCAACACCTGGATCATCGAACATCGAGCCGACGTCCGTCACCACAAGACTTCCAATGCCATGGTAGTTCATGTAGATGAAGCTGGACATCTGCCGAACTGGAAGGAAGCCGAAGTAATCCATGAAGGATTGAGTAAACATAAAAGGAAGGTCATGGAAGCTGCATACATCGCGACAGAAAAGAATATGAACACCGCATCAGGCAGGTTTAAAGTGTCCAAAGTCGCAGCTGCAATTATGCGCATAACGAGTGCGAGGTCACAGTCGTCAGAAGATCTACCAGCTCCTGTGTAGTATATATATATATATGCTATGTATTTTCTCTTATGTATGTATTTCTGATGAAGACGTAATCGAAACCGGTCAAATACATCTCTTGTATTGTGAAGATATCCAGTCTCATTCATACCTTTTCTACATTTGTCAACATGGATACGTTTCATCCTTCTCACGGTATGAGTGGCTAGTGGTCTGCACCTCCCCGGGATTTCTTCACAAGACGCAAGATCCAGAGTGTCAAGAATCGACGGTGTTTCCTGATGGACTGCTTGGCTGAGCAAGTATTGCCACCTACAGCTCCGAGCCAGTTAAAATCCGGCGAGCATCCGTTCCCTGATAGTGCTCGAGCCTTCCTTGTGGAGGCCATTAGGACCCTGCAACATGGACTCTACGAACTCCGGAACGAGCTCGAGAGCGAACATCTACCCCTTGGGCTGGTCCTCCAACTACAACAGGAAGATCAATTTCAACGAGCCAAAC
>NC_091557.1:28201352-28208852 GCF_042767895.1 Penaeus vannamei
ACATATTAATGTGTTTGTGTAATTCTGCCATATAATTTATATTCCATACGAAGAGGTTTCTAAATTTCGACATTGAAATTCTTTTCCGATTTGGGGACTGACAGCACCTCTCTCGCCTAATTGTTACGAAATTATTGCTCCTTAATTTGTTTATCAACAAAGGTAGGCAGCTGTTGTGAAATAAAGCCATTAGTAAATACATAGAAATAGGAAGTCAAAGACATTCAATTCCAAGCGTTTAGATCTTATCGCGACAGAACTTGATGGCGCGCCATTACTGACCGAGGGAGCACAGAGGATGCATTGAGGTAGATTCAAAGGGAGATGCCGCTCTGCAGTGGCGATAGAGAGAAAAAAGTTTGAAATCTTAATTCCCATTTTGGAGGCCATATTTATAGGTCCAGGCTAGGCTAGACTACCTCTAAGCTAAGTCGAACGTTTCATTGTTTACTTAATCATTGCCGGTCTCATATTATTATTCCGATCAAGAACACAAAAAGGAACTGGAAAAAATACGGAAAAGAGGCACAAAGTGGATCTGTTATTCCATTAACACTTAATTCCCTATGGCCAACGCAAGCCCATTTGTGAACTGAAATTCTTAATCAGAAGCTATATATCCTGACGATATTATCTCACTTTATCTTTGTCTCTCTTTCTCTATTGATCTATATTGACCCCCCCCTCTCTCTCTCTTTCTCTTTCCCCCTTCCTCTTCCTCCCTTCAATTAATTCCTTCCCTCTGTGTGTCTTGGTTCTAAGTGTATGTATACATACATACATACACACACGCGCACACACAAACACACACGCACACGCACGCGCACACGCACATGCACACACACACACACACACACACACACACACACACACACACACACACACACACACACACACACACACACACATATATATATATATATATATATATATATATATATATATATATATATATATATATATATGCTCTTCTTTCTCTCGACACTCAATCCTCCGCGTTCTCTCTCTTTATCCGTTTCCATTGAAGTTAACTCAAGACAAGTCTCACACAGTCTCGCCAGCTCCCTCGCGCCACACCCTGTCTCTCCCGGTTCGTATCACAGAAGATAAAAACCTCAAACCACGATCATTGGTGTTTGTGTGTGCGTGTCACAGATGCAACACCCGATGAATTCTCTGAGTGTTTTAATTTCAAGCTTCTTGGCATTTTGCACTAATTGCAATTGTGAAAACAGTTCCTATTTTTTTCCAGTTGCAATACAAGCCAATCCATCACACCCATACAAGGGACAGAAGTTTTCGCAATGAAATATACATACAGCACCGACATCTTTTTTATCTGAGGATATTACGGTAGAAATCGAAGCCATGCGTTCTGCCCTCCCCCTCCCCCTCCCCCTCCCCTAGCACCCTTTGCAAAACAACAAAACAAAATCGAGTATTTCAAAGTAATTAGAACTATATGAATACATTTCTATAAAAAGACCACATTGATATATGTACTAAGGATGACATACATCACAAGGTTGTACTCGAGTTGGTGATTAAAAAACATTTTTTTTCCTCTCAGGACAATCTGTTTTACCTGCATTTTTTATGTTACTTTTATGTTCAGCTTTCTTTATAAAGATGTGATTACGTTAAAAAAGGAAAAATTATGTTTCTTGTATAAAATAACTCCTAATGTTTTCATCGTTCAAAAAAAAAAAAAAAAATCAAAGGTTAATCCTTGAAACAAATAAATGTGCTTGACATCAAAGGTCATGCAACACCATGTTAAAGTGTTGTGCCGGAAATGCTAAAGAGGAGTTAAAGATTACGATAAAATGTGTTAGATGTCAGAAATTAGAGAGCGTTATAGGATAGCGTCGTAATGAAAAGGGGAAAAAAGAGAATAAGAGAAGTAGAGCAGAGATTAGTAGAAAATGGAGGGTTAAGGGGGTAGGGCGATTGAGTGAATTACAGTGTATGTCGCTGGGGAAGGAATAGGAGCAATGTTCAGGGAAAAGAGAGATGGACGTTTGGAAAATAGGAGAAGCATCCGGGAAGAGGGGTGGGGGGGAGGGAGCTAGATGTCAAAGATTGGAGGGTGTTATAGGAAAGCATGGTAGGGGTAAGGGAAAAGAGGGAAGCAAATGCAGTAGAGCAGGGATTGGTAAAATGGGAAAGGGGTAGACCCTTAACCTTTCCCATTTTACTAATATAATTTTTATTTTTTTTTACCTTTATCATCATCATTATCATAATTATTATAATTTTCGTCGTTGTTATTATTATTACCATCCTCATGGTCATTGTTGTTATTATTATCATTAATATTACTATCATTATCATTATCATTATTACTATTATTACCATTATTATTATCATCATTTTCATGATTATTTCTACCATAATTATCGTTATCATTATTATTATCATTATTGATATCATTGCTTTTATTATTATTATCATTATTGATATCATTGCTTTTATTATTATTATCATTATTGATATCATTGCTTTTATTATTATTATCATTAGTGTTATTATGATAATTATTATCACATGTCAGTTGCTCTATTTTTCTCTTTCTATCTTTCCGTTTTCTAATCTATCTACACATCTTTTTATCTAGTTTGTTCCATCTTTTAGCCTTATCAGTGATTGATTAATAGTATATTATTAAAGAGAAAAAAAATCAATACAAAACGCAGAGTTTCGATCCACGGTCCTCCGGGTTATGAGCCCGGCGCGCTTCCACTGCGCCACCCTGCTAACTTAAAGTGATGTGAGAAAGATGGAATTATAAAGCAGAAATCATCATAATCCTTATTCTTTAGATTCCCTGCCCTTAGCATCATGTTTATTGTTTTATCATTCTTCTTTTTTCACTTTCAATTTTCTGAATATGATTCGATTGTTACTGCCATGAAATAATAATTATTGCTTATATTATTATCCTATTACTGTTATTATTATCATATTTTTTTCTATTATTAGGATCATTATGATTGCCAGTTATTTCTATTCCCATTAGATATAATTATCATTATCATTATCAACGTTATTATCTTTATCATAGCCATTGTTATTATTATTTATATTATCATTATTATCTCTATTATTACTGTTTTCATTATTGCTATTATTGTCATTATCATAATCATTTTCATTATCAGTATCATTATCCTTGTGAATATCACCATTATCATTATTATTACTATCATTTTTATTATCATTATTATTACCACCATTTTTATCATTATTATTAGCATCATTATCATTAATACTATCGTTACTATTAGTATCATCATTATTTTCTTCAGTACTATCTTTATCACCATTATGATTATCATGATTATAATCATCCTTGTTATTATTATCATCGTGATGATCATTATCAGTATAATCATTATCTATTGTTATCATTACTATCATTATCATTGGCATAATTTTCATCATTACTATTATAATTATCATTATTTTCATTATTCTCATATAGGCCTTTTATGTAACCTTGTTACTTGCCTTTCATATTTCTTTGTCTTTTCTTTTCCTTTTCATCATTTGCGCATTTTACTTTGTTGTCTTTATCATAGTTTCTTACGCCTTTGATTCTTACCTGCGGGGAGGCTGTGTTTTTGTTTTATTATGAGATTTGAATGTTATTTGATCGCGGCTGATTGGGGAAAGAAATTACGAGAAGCTGTTTATAGCCAGGAATTAATACACAGAGAGAAGGAGGGGGGAAATAACGAAGAAAACAAGACAAAACAGTTATACAGCATAGGCCTATGTGAAAAGGAAAAGGAAAAGGAAACGAGAATTCAGAGATTATCGGCCAAGGCAGGAAATTAGAGAGAAAATGGGGAAACGGGGGAAGGAGGAATTAACGGAAATATCAAATAGATGATAAGGGAAAAATGCCAGAGAGACAAAAAGAGAAAGAAAAGAAAACAAAAAAGATGAACAAAGGGGGTTAAAAATTGAGTGAGATTCAAAAGAATAAACAGAGAAAATGGAAAACAAGAATGTAATTAAGAAATGAGAAAAGGGCAAGACCATCAGAAGATGAGGGATTAAGGAAGGAAGAAAGGCGAGAGGAAGAGCGAAGAAAAGCATTTAAAGAGAGATTTCCCTGTTCTCTTTTTTCTTATCTATTGTTTCCTTTTATTAACGAAGACTTTTCAACACTTCCCTTCTCGCGGTCCGAGATGGGCAGCGCAGAGGATCATTATCATCGTTGTTATTTTCATTGCTATCATTATCATTATTACTATCATTAAGATTGTGATTATTATCATTATTATTATCAATATTATAGTTATCATCATAATCATTACTATTTCCATTGTTATCATTATTACTATTATTACCATAAATTTATCATTATCATTATCACAACTATTATCATTATTATTATCATTATTATTATTATTATCATCATCATCATTACTATCATTGTTTTTATATAATTTTCATATAAAAACATTACTTTTATACAATTTTCATATAAAACATTGCTTTTATATAGTTATTTTTTTACCATAATCACTATCATTATAAATATTCTTACCTTTATCATCATCATCATTAGTATGAACTTCATCATTATCATTATCTTCATTCTTATCATAATTTTGATTATTGTTTTATTATTTTTAATTTTGTTATTATCATTAATATGATAATCATCTTCATTATCATTTTTATTATCATTATAATTATTGTTGTTATCATCTTCATTATTATTATTATTATTATCATTAGTAGTTGTACTAGTAGTATCATTATTATTATTATTATCATCAATATTTTTATCATTCTTACCATTATCGTTATCATTATTAATATTATTATTATTAACATCATTACTTTATCATTATTGTTATCATGAAGCATATGATATATAGAGTTGTCAGAGAGTGAGAGATGGAGAGAGAGAGAGAGAGAGAGAGAGAGAGAGAGAGAGAGAGAGAGAGAGAGAGAGAGAGAGAGAGAGAGAGAGAGAGAGAGAGAGAGAGAGAGAGAGAGAGAGAGAGACAGAGAGACAGAGAGAGACAGAGACAGAGAGAGAGAGAGAGAGAGGCAGGGAGACAGGGAGGCAGGGAGGCAGGGAGGGAGGGAGAGAGAGAGGGAGAGAGAGAGAGAGAGAGAGAGAGAGAGAGAGAGAGAGAGAGAGAGAGAGAGAGAGAGAGAGAGAGAGAGAGAAGATAGATAGATAGCTAGACAGAGAGAGAGAGAGAGAGAGAGAGAGAGAGAGAGAGAGAGAGAGAGAGAGAGAGAGAGAGAGAGAGAGAGAGAGAGAGAGAGAGAGAGAGAGAGAGAGAGAGAGAGAGAGAGAGAGAGAGAGAGAGAGAGAGAGAGAGAGAGAGAGAGAGAGAGAGAGAGAGAGAGAGAGAGGGAGGGAGGGAGGGAGGGAGAGAGAGAGAGAGAAAGAGAGAGAGAGAGAGAGAGAGAGAGAATGAGACAGACAGACAGACAGAATGATAAACAACCCTGTATTTCAGACAAAACTGAGTAGAGAAAAGAGAAAACGGAATGAGGGATTTAAATAAAGGGAATGAAGAACAGCAATCATCGTAGAAGATTAACAAAGCCTTCCTTTCCTAATCCAAGTCTTCTCATTGGCTTGCGTTCAGCCAATCAGCTCTCGCGACAAAGGCCCAACTGAAGCCTGAGAAAAATCATTCTGAAACATTTACGTATGAAATCATAATGAAATGATGATTATAATAGAGATGATGATATTGATAATCACAACGATAATAATAATAGTAATAATAATAATAATAATATAAACAAAAAGAATAATAATAGCAATGATGATAATGATAATGATAATGATAATAATGATGATTTTGATAACGATGATGAAAATGGTGATGCTAACAATAATGATGATGACAATAATAATAATGATAATAACGACAACAAGAAAGCAATAATGATGATAACAGTAATAATGATAATGATGATAATGATAATAGTAAAAACAATAATAATAAAAAAATATTCATGATGATAATAACCAAAATAATAATAAAAATGAAAATGATAACAATAATAATAACGACAGCAATATTCATATTAATAATAATGATAATAACGATAATGATGATGACGATGATAATAATAATAACGACGATAATGATAATAATATAATGATAATGATAATGGGATTGATGATAATGATAATGATAATGATAATAATAGAAATGATAATGATAATAATAAGAACAATAACAATAATGAAAACAGTGAAGATAATGATGGTAAAATTTAGAATGATGGTGTTCATGATAATGATAACAATAATAACAATAACAGAATAATAACAATGATATTAGATATAACAAAAATAGTAATAATTATAATAATAGTAATAATAATAATAATAGTAATAATAATAATAATAGTAATAATAATAAGGTAGGGAACTCACAATGCTAGCTATGAAAATGATGATAGTAACAATGATAATAATGATGATAATAATAACACTCCATACGAAGGAAATATTAATGATGATGATAATGATAACACTAAAACACGAATAGTGCAGACAAATAAAAAATTTCCGTTTTGTTAAATCTTCCTGCTACAAATTTCTTGGGCTGAAGACCAGAGTTCAGCCAATAATTGCTCTAAACACCTGATTCACCTGATTGTGTTCGACGGTTCGCGAGCGTTCTCAGTGGAGATACCGCACAGCATACCCTTCATATTCTACCCCGCAATTTCCTGGGCAGCTTGCGATTCGGACCAAGCATGGGGGGCTCGGGGGTTCCGCGGCATAATTTCTATACAAATATGTCCTAGAGGGTGAGAGGAATCCTTTGATACTAAAATCGCCGCGATCGGTTATGCGAAGGCATTGTGCAAAATTACCGCAAATACATACACGAAAACCTATACACAATCAATGTATAAAAGTAGAAACTTGACCTGCATTCAAAATGTCCAAATAATAGAAACAAATATACATGAGCTATTCAAATACCCAGTTAACCTGCTCTCCTCGCCAAGCGATAGCGCGGTCGGAAGGATCCTCGCCTCCCACTCGGAGGTCCCGGGATCGATCCCAACCCATGCCAAGTGACACGTGGGTCACGCAGGCGCATCTTTTTTTTTTTTTTACTAGTATATCGTTGTGTATTGTTTCTTTCTTTTGAATATGAAAATGTGATGGTGTTAATGATAAAAATAGTAATGATACAATGGAGGACCCAAGAAACACCATTACACATTTGCAATAAACGGCGGCAGTCTACTTGTGTCTGCGTGCGAGTCTTTCGCTATGTCTATATTTGTTTATTTCTATCAATGTATTTTATCTGTCCATCAATCTATACCTCAATCTATCTATAGGTATACACATGTCTGCCTAACTTTCTATTTGTCCATCATTGGTTTGTCTGTTTATCTTTCTCTGTCATTTTCCTGTCTTTGGATCCATCTGTCTACCTATGCATTTTTCCTATTATTCATCTGTCTATCTATCTGTTCGTTTATCTT
>NC_091557.1:28213852-28216352 GCF_042767895.1 Penaeus vannamei
CCCTGAAATGGCCATCTTCATCTATTACAGAATGATGTACCGTTTTCACTAGGAATTACCTCCTGGCTTTTGCCAAGGAAACTTGTTTCTTGTTTCCAGTTATTTGTCAATACTGATTGAAAGAACGTAACAGGGATGTTTATGTTCTGCATATATATTTTTGCTGACAAACTTCTCTCTCTCTCTCTCTCTCTCTCTTTATCTATCTGTCTATCTATCCATCTCTATCAATCTATCTTAACAATAGTTAACATATGGCATACACATACGGCCTATAGGCCGTATGTGTGTGTGTGTGTGTGTGTGTGTGTGTGTGTGTGTGTGTGTGTGTGTGTGTGTGTGTGTGTGTGTGTGTGTGTGTGTGTGTGTTTGATACGGTACTGATGATAATGAGTAGTTAAGGTAAAGCGCAACAGCAAGTTTCAAATTGAATTGCCAGTTTGGTTTCCAAACGGAAAATAACTGGCATTTCAGTCACTCGCACGGAAGCGCCCCCATCAGCTGAAGTCGCTGCCGTCATCGCAGTTCTCGCATCGGAAAGGTGGCTGACGAGCCATTCAATTATAGGCCATGTTCTCCTCGCAAATATTTCTCTCCAAAATAAGCTATTTCAGCGAAAGCCAAACAATGTAGAAAGGGAGCTTGTTTTAATGTCCTATGCTGAAACAGGAAATATAGTGGAATTTTCATTGATTTCATGAGTCCACACGCACGCACGGAAGTAAAGACAAATACATACAAGTGACTGCCACCGGGGCGGCAGATTTGTTTCATTACCCTTCTCTTCATTCTTTTTAAACTTTCTTATTTGTTAACATCGTTTTTCGCAAGTTTAGACGTGTTTAGCTCCTGTTTGGTTAGAGCAGTTTCTTGCATTTACTTCATTTATCAATCTTTCGCATATTCATCGTATTTTGACGCATTATCTACTTTCACTATTTATCACTTTTCTAATCATAGGGTCGTTTCTCTTCATTTCGTTTGATTTTCTATCGCCGAGATAAGTGTGTCTGAGTGCTTCAGGTAATGAGCCATATTCTATTCGCGACAGCTGTTTCAGACAATTAATCCTCGCAAATATTTCTCGCCAAAATAAGTTCTTTAGGTAAAATCCGTACACAGAATGAGGGCTTGTTTTTAATAGGAAAACATGGTGGATTTTTGACTGACCTATCATGAGCTGCACATGGCCCACACGCACACACATAAAAACTATTACATGAACATAAATAAACGCATAGAAACCGGGGCGCTTTTGTTTTTATTACTATTATGCTCTTACTTCGTTCTTTTTAAACTATATTACTTTTTAACGCCATTTCTCCTTTATCATGTTTTATTACATCGCATTTTTTCTATTTTATATCGCAAGTTTAGACGCATGCTTTTTTGTCCTTTTTTCGCCTTATTTTATTTTGTTAGCAAACTATTGTGTACTTTCTCTCGCACTTTTTTCTTATTCCCCATTTTTGTCGCAATTTTGACGCATTTTCCATGTTCGCTTTCTCTCATTTTCTGCTCTCCTTTATTCTATTTTATTATTCTTATTATTGTGACGTTTCTCTTCATTTTTATCCGAATTGTTATCGCATATCTGACGCGTTTTCTACTTTCACTTTTTGTCTTTTTTACACCTTACTTTATTTTTCTAGTTGTTTGTTCCTCTTCAATATTCTTAGTGTTTCTTCGCTTTTTTCCTTTACCTTTTCTGTTCGATTTTACATCACACACAAATTTATAGACATATTTACACATACATGAATGGAGATAGGATTTCAGGGACATATTTATGTACACATATGCAATTACACTGGGATGTACGTATATTTTACAAAGAAATATATCTTCTTTTGACGTCCTACACTGAAATAGGAAAAAAAAAAATAGCAGCATGAGTTGCACATAGCCCACACGAACACAAATAAATACAAACACATACATAAAAATACACAAGAGAGAAAAACTCTCAGTTGAAAAGAAGAAAAGAAAAGGATATAAGCATTAATGGAAACCAAAAATTAATCAGACTGTAAAAGATCATTAGCCGCTATCAAATCTGAACATGTGCAATCCCAAACTATGATATGAAGTTGCCAGTAGTTCTATATCCTTTTACTCTTGCAGAAACATCTGCCTTTCTCCAAAATATCCAGCAGTGACACAATAGATTTCGAACATCCGTGGAAATCGTCTTTCACCTCTGGAGCGTTTTGTAGATTCAATACGACCATCATCTCTAAAGCAGTTTCTGTGAACATTCGATAAACAATTTCGTAATTATTGGTTCATTCGAATTCCTGTTAGACGAATTCTTGTTTTTATCATAAATTTCATATAATTTTTTGTTCAAGTAACAGTTTATACCCAACCGCAGTACGCTTTCAAAGGCAAATATAAATCAATATACAAATTTTTGTAAGAAGCTATAAAATTATTTTTACAATAGTGTATTTGTTAAAAGAATACTCGTTTTAAGAATCATCAAATTAATAATAGTGCA
>NC_091557.1:28254922-28264922 GCF_042767895.1 Penaeus vannamei
GCAGTAACAGTCAGAGGCGGGGTTTCCATGGTGGCACAGGGGGGCACCTGCCCCCCCTGAAATCCGATTGGCCACCCCATGTGCCCCCCCCCCCCATGGTCATTGACTCCTCGGAATGGCCCCCTGTATATGCAATGTGACGGCCCCCCAGATTTATTGTTACTCCCCGTGCCCCTCACCAGAAAGTTCTCTGGACCCGCCCCTGGTAACAGTAGTAGTAGCAATGGCATTAGAAGTGGTAGTAGCAACAGCAGCAGTAGTAGTGATAGTAGTCGTAGTAAAATCATCATAGTCATCAGTATTACTGTCATTATCAGCATTACCATTGCCAGTTATCTACTGGATGGACAGCCTATTGTAATAGTTCTTGCATGACTTTCAGTTTGTCATGACCTTCACGTCTCTAACATTCCACAATGAAGAGATTTTTATCCTTGAGTCTTGATATGCTTTTACCCTTCCCCATCCTTGTATCAAAGGAGCAGGATATATATCTGCTAGTGAGTTTTCAAGGACTGTGAGGCCGGTTTGGTCTGGATAATCTTTTCACAAAAATATTTCCTATTTGATGGCAGTGCCGCCTGTTTCCACGGGCAGGTTTTAACTCTTGACATAGCTTCCAGTGATAATTTAGACTACCTTACCATGTCATCAGTGTTTGTATATATAAAGCGCTAGTGTATGTTTTGAGGTAGAGTATACTATATTTCCTTTTTCGCACAGATATGATACATTGTCTGTGTGCATTATGTCCAATTATGATTCTTGACACATTATTTGATATATTTTTGCTGTTCTGTATATGATTAATATTGTATGTTGATGTAATATATACTTGAAGTGCCACACATGCCCTGTCACGTGAACCATCATTTAAGGCATCGTGTCACCTTTTGCGATATCATGCTCATCATCATTATTATCATTATTACCATAATTATATATTTTTTGTCTTTATCATTGTTGTTAATTGCCATTATTATTACTATTGTAATAATCATTACTATTATCATTATTATCATTGTTTATGGCATTATTATTATTACCATTTCCATTATATCATTATCATTATTATTACCATTTTCATTATATCATTATCATTTTTATTACTATCATTATCATTATCGTCATCACCATCATCATCACCATCATCATTATAATCATTATTTTTATTATTATTACTACCATTATTCATTATTGTTTTCATTATTATCATTAACATTATTATTACTATCAATGTTATTGTCATCATCATTATCATTATTGTTAATGTTAATTGTTGTTACCATTATCTTTATTATTATTATTTTTAAGTTTTATCATTAACACTATCTCCATAATTATCACTACTATCACTATCAATCCTTATTTATCCTTATCATCCATTAATCTTTTTCTCAATCTCTTCGAAAATCACCACGTCGATAGTAAACAAGCCACAGGTATTTCCACTATTTCCTCTTGTATTCGGTCATAATATTCCTGTACCGTAACTGGACACCGCCACTGCTGTGTGGTCTTAGTTGCACAAACCTGACACAAAACACACTGATGTAACGTATATATGGATAAATAGGTTTATAAATGGAGGGAGATATGAAGCAGTATATGATGAAATAGCCTTCATTAAATTACTATACAATACCGAAATAGAGTGGTGTTTTTTTTAAACGTTGAATAGGCAGCGTGGACAGTACCAAGGATAGACAAACACTGAAGATGCTGGTGGCGCACTAGTTAGTTGCCTTCAGCATGGCAGCCACAACACGGCCGTATTATTTGTATTTAGGAAGAAAGGAAAATAATAGGGGTTTGCTAATAACAATCACTATGAAGTATTTAAATGTGTTTTCTATGTCACTTGTACATATGCGTATTCGTGTATACACACATGCATATTCACTCAAATACAAAAAATTGCAGACACTCATAATCTATATAAAAAAGTACATTAGGTAGCATATTGGAAAAAGTATAGATAGATGTATTGATAGGAATACGCACTTTCATGCAGAGACACATAAAACACACACACACATACAAAGACAATTATTTCATAACAGTAAGAAGACCACACAGAGAATCTATTATGATTCTCGTCTCTTCATCACTGTTAGTGTATGTCTAAACATGGAGAGGAATGTCATGAATTAAATGCTAGTAATTATTGCAATTGTCAGAATCTTTTATTAAATATTTTTCGAAGTAATTGTTATGGTAACATCAATACTGAAAATTATACTGCTGTCATGTATTTCATATCTTTTCCATAGGTAAGGAGTATATTCGTTGGTATACAGTGTGCGCTTTGTTAGCCTTATATTCATGCAATATGTACTGACATATCGTAATAACGATAACGATGACAATAAAAAAAAGGTTTCATGTAAACTATATATGATCTTTGTTCTCACACCAAGACATAAACTGGCTCACACCTCACCGTACACCTTTCCTGTATGCGTCTGTGGGCTGGTGAGTGGAGGTGTGGGTGTATGTAGGTGTGAGTGGGTGAAGATGAATGTGCCCAAGATAGGCAATTCACTTATCTACCCATTCAAATTATTGCAAATACAGTTTGATATGATAAACGATATTTTCTTTTTTTTTCTTTTCCGCTTTTCTTGTGAAGTGAATGATATGAAAACAATATGTTCTAAAAATAATTTTATTTTCACCTGTGTGTGTGTGTGTGAGAGAGAGAGAGAGAGAGAGAGAGAGATAAAGGGAGACAATAAAGAAACAATTCATTTTTAACATCTCTCTCCCATTCGCAAAGATACTAGTAAAGAGAGAGGATCCATCACAATCTGCTCTCCTCACTCTCGTTATTAACGCACACAGTCTCTCCGGGATTTCCCTTGCGCTTGCTCCTTCTCTCGTCCAGCGCCTGCAACGTGTCCGGCATCGACCTGTTCCTCGTCTCCGGCAGCAGAGGGAGGGTGAGACTGCCCACTATCGCAGCGCAGCCGAAGGTCACGGATGCCACCCACCACCTGATTAGCACCTGTGAGGGGGAAGGTGCAGGTGGTATGGTTCTATTTAGGTCTAGGGAATGAATATTATCTTCATGTAATACAAACACATCTCTATGATCAGTTGCTTATATATATCTATGTTTGCTACAGTCGTCCATTCGCAAACGTAAGTAAACACTTGCCAGTCTGTAGGTAATGAAAGGGGCACACACGAATCCGAAGCAACCCATGAGGTTAACAAAGGCAAAACCTCGATTTCGAATCTCTGTCGGAAACAACTCAGGGCCGTAGACGTAATTCATCTGTTGGTAATAAGGGTTATATGACAATGTTATAGATGGAACAAATTATGTATGTTTGCACACAACACCTATTTATGTGTACATGATATTACCATGTGTATATATTGATATGATCTTTAAAAAGAAGCAATATTAAAAGCATGAGTTCGTGACCATATCCCTTTCTGCTTGTGAACCCAAAAAACAAATATTTTAGTATCAGAATTATATTGACACATTTTGCATTGCTTAAGACACCCAATTCACCTGGAACGAGCCCGCCACTAAGAGGAAACCGCCCATGACCAGCACCCATTTAAGCCAGAAGTATTCTGAAAAAAGCGTAATATATAGGTAACAAATTCCACTGTTTTGTACAAACAAAATCAGTCCTAGAAAATCGATTTTATTACAGTCTCATTAACATATTCATTTTTAATAGGACTTTGATTTAATTCAACACTCGGGACAAGACAGAGAGAGAGAGAGAGAGAAAGAATTATCCCTCCGTCACCTAACCACCCACGCCCACCTTCCGAGACGAGGAGCTCAAGCAGGAAGAGCAGGCCGCCCGCAAACATCCCGCCGCCCACGATGACGCGTCTCCCGAGGCGTGTGCTCAGGGGCGTCATGAGCAGGATGGCTGAGGTGTCCATCGAGCCACTCAGACACACGTACAGGAAGGGGTTCGAGCTGGGACGAAAAGGAAGTCGTTGAAGGTCGTTGGGGCTTGGATGGGTAGTTCGAGGTGTAAATACGAGGTCGTTTAAGGTCGTTGGGGTTTGGATGGGTAGTTCGAGGTGTAAATACGAGGTCGTTTAAGGTCGTTAGGGTTTGGATGGGTAGTTCGAGGTGTAAATACGAGGTCGTTTAAGGTCGTTAGGGTTTGGATGGGTAGTTCGAGGTGTAAATACGAGGTCGTTTAAGGTCGTTAGGGTTTGGATGGGTAGTTCGAGGTGTAAATACGACGTCGTTTAAGGTCGTTAGGGTTTGGATGGGTAGTTCGAGGTGTAAATACGAGGTCGTTTAAGGTCGTTAGGGTTTGGATGGGTAGTTCGAGGTGTAAATACGACGTCGTTTAAGGTCGTTAGGGTTTGGAAGGGTAGTTCGAGGTGTAAATACGAGGTCGTTTAAGGTCGTTAGGGTTTGGATGGGTAGTTCGAGGTGTAAATACGACGTCGTTTAAGGTCGTTAGGGTTTGGATGGGTAGTTCGAGGTGTAAATACGAGGTCGTTTAAGGTCGTTAGGGTTTGGATGGGTAGTTCGAGGTGTAAATACGAGGTCGTTTAAGGTCGTTAGGGTTTGGATGGGTAGTTCGAGGTGTAAATACGACGTCGTTTAAGGTCGTTAGGGTTTGGAAGGGTAGTTCGAGGTGTAAATACGAGGTCGTTTAAGGTCGTTAGGGTTTGGATGGGTAGTTCGAGGTGTAAATACGACGTCGTTTAAGGTCGTTGGGGTTTGGAAGGGTAGTTCGAGGTGTAAATACGAGGTCGTTTAAGGTCGTTAGGGTTTGGATGGGTAGTTCGAGGTGTAAATACGAGGTCGTTTAAGGTCGTTAGGGTTTGGAAGGGTAGTTCGAGGTGTAAATACGACGTCGTTTAAGGTCGTTGGGGTTTGGAAGGGTAGTTCGAGGTGTAAATACGAGGTCGTTTAAGGTCGTTGGGGTTTGGAAGGGTAGTTCGAGGTGTAAATACGACGTCGTTTAAGGTCGTTAGGGTTTGGAAGGGTAGTTCGAGGTGTAAATACGACGTCGTTTAAGGTCGTTAGGGTTTGGAAGGGTAGTTCGAGGTGTAAATACGACGTCGTTTAGGGTCGTTAGGGTTTGGATGGGTAGTTCGAGGTGTAAATACGAGGTCGTTTAAGGTCGTTGGGGTTTGGATGGGTAGTTCGAGGTGTAAATACGACGTCGTTTAGGGTCGTTAGGGTTTGGATGGGTAGTTCGAGGTGTAAATACGACGTCGTTTAAGGTCGTTGGGGTTTGGAAGGGTAGTTCGAGGTGTAAATACGAGGTCGTTTAAGGTCGTTAGGGTTTGGATGGGTAGTTCGAGGTGTAAATACGAGGTCGTTTAAGGTCGTTAGGGTTTGGATGGGTAGTTCGAGGTGTAAATACGAGGTCGTTTAAGGTCGTTAGGGTTTGGATGGGTAGTTCGAGGTGTAAATACGAGGTCGTTTAAGGTCGTTAGGGTTTGGATGGGTAGTTCGAGGTGTAAATACGAGGTCGTTTAAGGTCGTTAGGGTTTGGATGGGTAGTTCGAGGTGTAAATACGACGTCGTTTAGGGTCGTTAGGGTTTGGATGGGTAGTTCGAGGTGTAAATACGAGGTCGTTTAAGGTCGTTGGGGTTTGGAAGGGTAGTTCGAGGTGTAAATACGAGGTCGTTTAAGGTCGTTAGGGTTTGGATGGGTAGTTCGAGGTGTAAATACGACGTCGTTTAGGGTCGTTAGGGTTTGGATGGGTAGTTCGAGGTGTAAATACGAGGTCGTTTAAGGTCGTTGGGGTTTGGAAGGGTAGTTCGAGGTGTAAATACGAGGTCGTTTAAGGTCGTTAGGGTTTGGATGGGTAGTTCGAGGTGTAAATACGAGGTCGTTTAAGGTCGTTAGGGTTTGGAAGGGTAGTTCGAGGTGTAAATACGAGGTCGTTTAAGGTCGTTAGGGTTTGGATGGGTAGTTCGAGGTGTAAATACGAGGTCGTTTAAGGTCGTTAGGGTTTGGAAGGGTAGTTCGAGGTGTAAATACGAGGTCGTTTAAGGTCGTTGGGGTTTGGATGGGTAGTTCGAGGTGTAAATACGACGTCGTTTAAGGTCGTTGGGGTTTGGATGGGTAGTTCGAGGTGTAAATACGAGGTCGTTTAAGGTCGTTAGGGTTTGGATGGGTAGTTCGAGGTGTAAATACGACGTCGTTTAAGGTCGTTAGGGTTTGGAAGGGTAGTTCGAGGTGTAAATACGAGGTCGTTTAAGGTCGTTAGGGTTTGGATGGGTAGTTCGAGGTGTAAATACGACGTCGTTTAAGGTCGTTAGGGTTTGGATGGGTAGTTCGAGGTGTAAATACGACGTCGTTTAAGGTCGTTAGGGTTTGGATGGGTAGTTCGAGGTGTAAATACGAGGTCGTTTAAGGTCGTTGGGGTTTGGAAGGGTAGTTCGAGGTGTAAATACGAGGTCGTTTAAGGTCGTTAGGGTTTGGATGGGTAGTTCGAGGTGTAAATACGACGTCGTTTAAGGTCGTTAGGGTTTGGATGGGTAGTTCGAGGTGTAAATACGAGGTCGTTTAAGGTCGTTGGGGTTTGGATGGGTAGTTCGAGGTGTAAATACGAGGCCGTTTAAGGTCGTTAGGGTTTGGATGGGTAGTTCGAGGTGTAAATACGACGTCGTTTAAGGTCGTTAGGGTTTGGAAGGGTAGTTCGAGGTGTAAATACGAGGTCGTTTAAGGTCGTTAGGGTTTGGAAGGGTAGTTCGAGGTGTAAATACGACGTCGTTTAAGGTCGTTAGGGTTTGGATGGGTAGTTCGAGGTGTAAATACGAGGTCGTTTAAGGTCGTTAGGGTTTGGAAGGGTAGTTCGAGGTGTAAATACGACGTCGTTTAAGGTCGTTAGGTTTGGATGGGTAGTTCGAGGTGTAAATACGAGGTCGTTTAAGGTCGTTAGGGTTTGGATGGGTAGTTCGAGGTGTAAATACGACGTCGTTTAAGGTCGTTAGGGTTTGGACGGGTAGTTCGAGGTGTAAATACGAGGTCGTTTAAGGTCGTTAGGGTTTGGATGGGTAGTTCGAGGTGTAAATACGACGTCGTTTAAAGTCGTTAGGGTTTGGAAGGGTAGTTCGAGGTGTAAATACGAGGTCGTTTAAGGTCGTTAGGGTTTGGATGGGTAGTTCGAGGTGTAAATACGAGGTCGTTTAAGGTCGTTAGGGTTTGGATGGGTAGTTCGAGGTGTAAATACGACGTCGTTTAAGGTCGTTAGGGTTTGGAAGGGTAGTTCGAGGTGTAAATACGAGGTCGTTTAAGGTCGTTAGGGTTTGGATGGGTAGTTCGAGGTGTAAATACGACGTCGTTTAAGGTCGTTAGGGTTTGGATGGGTAGTTCGAGGTGTAAATACGACGTCGTTTAAGGTCGTTAGGGTTTGGATGGGTAGTTCGAGGTGTAAATACGAGGTCGTTTAAGGTCGTTGGGGTTTGGAAGGGTAGTTCGAGGTGTAAATACGAGGTCGTTTAAGGTCGTTAGGGTTTGGATGGGTAGTTCGAGGTGTAAATACGACGTCGTTTAAGGTCGTTAGGGTTTGGATGGGTAGTTCGAGGTGTAAATACGAGGTCGTTTAAGGTCGTTGGGGTTTGGATGGGTAGTTCGAGGTGTAAATACGAGGCCGTTTAAGGTCGTTAGGGTTTGGATGGGTAGTTCGAGGTGTAAATACGACGTCGTTTAAGGTCGTTAGGGTTTGGAAGGGTAGTTCGAGGTGTAAATACGAGGTCGTTTAAGGTCGTTAGGGTTTGGAAGGGTAGTTCGAGGTGTAAATACGACGTCGTTTAAGGTCGTTAGGGTTTGGATGGGTAGTTCGAGGTGTAAATACGAGGTCGTTTAAGGTCGTTAGGGTTTGGAAGGGTAGTTCGAGGTGTAAATACGAGGTCGTTTAAGGTCGTTAGGTTTGGATGGGTAGTTCGAGGTGTAAATACGAGGTCGTTTAAGGTCGTTAGGGTTTGGATGGGTAGTTCGAGGTGTAAATACGACGTCGTTTAAGGTCGTTAGGGTTTGGACGGGTAGTTCGAGGTGTAAATACGAGGTCGTTTAAGGTCGTTAGGGTTTGGATGGGTAGTTCGAGGTGTAAATACGACGTCGTTTACGGTCGTTGGGGTTTGGATGGGTAGTTCGAGGTGTAAATACGACGTCGTTTAAGGTCGTTAGGGTTTGGAAGGGTAGTTCGAGGTGTAAATACGAGGTCGTTTAAGGTCGTTGGGGTTTGGATGGGTAGTTCGAGGTGTAAATACGAGGTCGTTTAAGGTCGTTAGGGTTTGGATGGGTAGTTCGAGGTGTAAATACGAGGTCGTTTAAGGTCGTTGGGGTTTGGATGGGTAGTTCGAGGTGTAAATACGAGGTCGTTTAAGGTCGTTAGGGTTTGGATGGGTAGTTCGAGGTGTAAATACGAGGTCGTTTAAGGTCGTTAGGGTTTGGAAGGGTAGTTCGAGGTGTAAATACGAGGTCGTTTAAGGTCGTTGGGGTTTGGATGGGTAGTTCGAGGTGTAAATACGAGGTCGTTTAAGGTCGTTAGGGTTTGGATGGGTAGTTCGAGGTGTAAATACGAGGTCGTTTAAGGTCGTTAGGGTTTGGAAGGGTAGTTCGAGGTGTAAATACGAGGGCGTTTAAGGTCGTTAGGCTTTGGATGGGTAGTTCGAGGTGTAAATACGCGGTCGTTTAAGGTCGTTAGGCTTTGGATGCGTAGTTCGAGGTGTAAATACGAGGTCGTTTAAGGCCGTTGGGGTTTGAATGGGAAGTTCTAGGTGTAAATACGAGGTCGTTTAAGGTCGTTAGGGTTTGGATGGGTAGTTCGAGGTGTAAATACGAGGTCGTTTAAGGTCGTTAGGGTTTGGAAGGGTAGTTCGAGGTGTAAATACGAGGTCGTTTAAGGTCGTTAGGGTTTGGATGGGTAGTTCGAGGTGTAAATACGAGGTCGTTTAAGGTCGTTGGCGTTTGGATGGGTAGTTCGAGGTGTAAATACGAGGTCGTTTAAGGTCGTTAGGGTTTGGAAGGGTAGTTCGAGGTGTAAATACGAGGTCGTTTAAGGTCGTTAGGGTTTGGAAGGGTAGTTCGAGGTGTAAATACGAGGTCGTTTAAGGTCGTTAGGGTTTGGATGGGTAGTTCGAGGTGTAAATACGACGTCGTTTAAGGTCGTTAGGGTTTGGAAGGGTAGTTCGAGGTGTAAATACGAGGTCGTTTAAGGTCGTTAGGGTTTGGATGGGTAGTTCGAGGTGTAAATACGAGGTCGTTTAAGGTCGTTAGGTTTGGATGGGTAGTTCGAGGTGTAAATACGAGGTCGTTTAAGGTCGTTAGGGTTTGGATGGGTAGTTCGAGGTGTAAATACGAGGTCGTTTAAGGTCGTTGGGGTTTGGATGGGTAGTTCGAGGTGTAAATACGAGGTCGTTTAAGGTCGTTAGGGTTTGGATGGGTAGTTCGAGGTGTAAATACGAGGTCGTTTAAGGTCGTTAGGGTTTGGAAGGGTAGTTCGAGGTGTAAATACGAGGTCGTTTAAGGTCGTTAGGGTTTGGATGGGTAGTTCGAGGTGTAAATACGACGTCGTTTAAGGTCGTTAGGGTTTGGAAGGGTAGTTCGAGGTGTAAATACGAGGTCGTTTACGGTCGTTGGGGTTTGGATGGGTAGTTCGAGGTGTAAATACGACGTCGTTTAGGGTCGTTAGGGTTTGGATGGGTAGTTCGAGGTGTAAATACGACGTCGTTTAGGGTCGTTAGGGTTTGGATGGGTAGTTCGAGGTGTAAATACGAGGTCGTTTAAGGTCGTTAGGGTTTGGATGGGTAGTTCGAGGTGTAAATACGACGTCGTTTAAGGTCGTTAGGGTTTGGACGGGTAGTTCGAGGTGTAAATACGAGGTCGTTTAAGGTCGTTAGGGTTTGGATGGGTAGTTCGAGGTGTAAATACGACGTCGTTGAAGGTCGTTAGGGTTTGGATGGGTAGTTCGAGGTGTAAATACGACGTCGTTTAAGGTCGTTGGGGTTTGGACGGGTAGTTCGAGGTGTAAATACGAGGTC
>NC_091557.1:28267422-28269922 GCF_042767895.1 Penaeus vannamei
TATACATATATATATATATATATATATATATATATATATATATATATATATATATATTTATGTATATATGTGCAAACACGCACACATACACGCATGTATATGTATGAATATATACCTTTATATATATATATATATATATATATATATATATATATATATATATATATATATATATACTTATTTATATGTGTGTGTCTGAGTCTGTGTGTGTATGTGTGTGTGTGCAACTGTATGTACTTATGCATATATGTATGTATGTACGCATGTGTGCGTGCGCGAGCGTCTGTGCGCACGACGCCCCGACCCTCGGAGAGACGCACAAGACCAGCGGCAGCAGGACGAGCGTCGGCGCGCAGCAGATGAGCATGATGGAGCGCCAGCGCCGCATGAGGTAGCCGATGCCCGCGAGGCAGATGACGGAGAAGGAGTAGGGGAGGCCCAGCAGCATCCCCACCAGGCTGCGGTGGCGCGTGGGCGTCGACTCCATCGCTTCAGGGATTGTAGAGGGTCATGTGGGGTGGACACTGTTGCTATGTGTCTATATATACTTTATATTTATACATATATATGTTCGTTTATGTATATATATATGCATGTATTCACAAACACACATACAATATATATATATATATATATATATATATATATATATATATATATATATATATATATATATACATATATATATACATATATATATGAAAGATGGAAGGCAATACCACATTTTTATCATGAACATTATAACCTCTCCGATCGGGATTCGATCCCTCGCCGCCAATGCCCATGAATGCAAGACGGCCGTTCTTCCACTCGTACAACGACCCACTAAATGGAGTGAGCAACTAGGCGCTTAATAGCATCCATAGACATTACCTACCTATTCATACATGTGTAAGGATAGCGAAGTTTATATATATATATGCATTCACGTGCATTGGCGGCGAGGGATCGAATCCCGAACGGAGAGGTTATAATGTTTATGATAAAAATGCGGTAAAGCATTATTCTGTCTTTCATAGAATGCACCTCAGGTTATCTGATTTGGGATTTTTCCTGCTCTGTCCATAAATACCGAGTGCCCACTGGGAGTGAGTGTGAAACTTTGCTATCCTTACTCATGTATGAGTAGGTAGGTAATGTCTATGGATGCTAGTAAGCGCCTAGTTGCTCACTCCATTTAGTGGGTCGTTGTACGAGTGGAAGAGCGGCCGTCTTGCATTCATGGGCATTGGCGGCGAGGGATCGAATCCCGATCGGAGAGGTTATAATGTTCATATATATATATATATATATATATATATATATATATATATATATATATATATATATATATATATATATATATATATATATATTTTTTTTTTTTTTTTTTTTTTTTTTTTTTTTTTTTTTTTTTTTATGTGTGTGAACATACACAAGAATATATACACATGATCGTACTGTGCGCAAGTGACTGATACGTATGCGTGTGGTGTGATATTTGAGAAAGGCAGCTTTACAAATATTCCATGCAGTTGCTATTAATAATATCAACCATGGCAGAGGAAGTATGATAAGTATTTAATGCATCTGGTGTTAGCGACACAGGGGACTTTAGTTGCGTTTTATAGCTTATATAGTATAGAATATGTATTATATACAGCTCAGGTATTTCCCCCCTTGAAGCGCAATTTAATGCGAATGCCAGTTAACAAGGATCATTTTATACCTCCTTTCTAAGGGCAATTTCGTCTTAAGGGAAAGTGACAACTTTAGGATCAACGCACACACACACACACACACACACACACACACACACACACACACACACACACACACACACACACACACACACACACACACACACACACACGCATATACAAGATTAACATGTATATTGGCGTTACAAAAATAAACCACATTCCAGGTGTGAAGGTCTCTCGGCAGGTACCCACTTTTGCCTACTCCGAAATCCCGCTTTGCTCACATTCGACATTCGCTAACATTTCAACATTCAACACACGCTCATCCATCATGTATATCATCTTCTTGGATCTCCTCACAGGGTCTACTTGGGTTGGATGACATACACACACACACATGCACACACACACACATACACACACACACACACATACATACACACATACACACACACACATGGACACACACACACACACACACACTTCAAAACGCACACCATGCATATCCCAGGCGTTCTCACCGAGGCTCCATGAGGGCTGGATCATGCACTGTGCAGCGACGCCCACCACCCAGCGCATGGCCAGCACGACCGGATAAGATGACGTGAAGCTCATGACCAGAACGGCGGCGGCGTAGAACACACTGCCGATCTGCACCGCTCTCCGACGCCCGAGCCTTGCCAAATAATCGCACAGAAATTGATTCTCTTTGTGCTGTTTATTAGCTTAATTGCAAATCAAATAATAATTTTTATCATAATATATATGCATAAGTAGAAAGGGTCTCCAGTATTTTTTTTTCTTTCTTTTTTTTGTGA
>NC_091557.1:28286397-28293897 GCF_042767895.1 Penaeus vannamei
AGTGAGTTTTCAAGGACTGTGAGGCCGGTTTGGTCTGGATAATCTTTTCACAAAAATATTTCCTATTTGATGGCAGTGCCGCCTGTTTCCACGGGCAGGTTTTAACTCTTGACATAGCTTCCAGTGATAATTTAGACTACCTTACCATGTCATCAGTGTTTGTATATATAAAGCGCTAGTGTATGTTTTGAGGTAGAGTATACTATATTTCCTTTTTCGCACAGATATGATACATTGTCTGTGTGCATTATGTCCAATTATGATTCTTGACACATTATTTGATATATTTTTTGCTGTTCTGTATATGATTAATATTGTATGTTGATGTAATATATACTTGAAGTGCCACACATGCCCTGTCACGTGAACCATCATTTAAGGCATCGTGTCACCTTTTGCGATATCATGCTCATCATCATTATTATCATTATTACCATAATTATATATTTTTTGTCTTTATCATTGTTGTTAATTGCCATTATTATTACTATTGTAATAATCATTACTATTATCATTATTATCATTGTTTATGGCATTATTATTATTACCATTTCCATTATATCATTATCATTATTATTACCATTTTCATTATATCATTATCATTTTTATTACTATCATTATCATTATCGTCATCACCATCATCATCACCATCATCATCACCATCATCATTATAATCATTATTTTTATTATTATTACTACCATTATTCATTATTGTTTTCATTATTATCATTAACATTATTATTACTATCAATGTTATTGTTTTCATTATTATCATTAACATTATTATTACTATCAATGTTATTGTCATCATCATTATCATTATTGTTAATGTTAATTGTTGTTACCATTATCTTTATTATTATTATTTTTAAGTTTTATCATTAACACTATCTCCATAATTATCACTACTATCACTATCAATCCTTATTTATCCTTATCATCCATTAATCTTTTTCTCAATCTCTTCGAAAATCACCACGTCGATAGTAAACAAGCCACAGGTATTTCCACTATTTCCTCTTGTATTCGGTCATAATATTCCTGTACCGTAACTGGACACCGCCACTGCTGTGTGGTCTTAGTTGCACAAACCTGACACAAAACACACTGATGTAACGTATATATGGATAAATAGGTTTATAAATGGAGGGAGATATGAAGCAGTATATGATGAAATAGCCTTCATTAAATTACTATACAATACCGAAATAGAGTGGTGTTTTTTTTAAACGTTGAATAGGCAGCGTGGACAGTACCAAGGATAGACAAACACTGAAGATGCTGGTGGCGCACTAGTTAGTTGCCTTCAGCATGGCAGCCACAACACGGCCGTATTATTTGTATTTAGGAAGAAAGGAAAATAATAGGGGTTTGCTAATAACAATCACTATGAAGTATTTAAATGTGTTTTCTATGTCACTTGTACATATGCGTATTCGTGTATACACACATGCATATTCACTCAAATACAAAAAATTGCAGACACTCATAATCTATATAAAAAAGTACATTAGGTAGCATATTGGAAAAAGTATAGATAGATGTATTGATAGGAATACGCACTTTCATGCAGAGACACATAAAACACACACACACATACAAAGACAATTATTTCATAACAGTAAGAAGACCACACAGAGAATCTATTATGATTCTCGTCTCTTCATCACTGTTAGTGTATGTCTAAACATGGAGAGGAATGTCATGAATTAAATGCTAGTAATTATTGCAATTGTCAGAATCTTTTATTAAATATTTTTCGAAGTAATTGTTATGGTAACATCAATACTGAGAATTATACTGCTGTCATGTATTTCATATCTTTTCCATAGGTAAGGAGTATATTCGTTGGTATACAGTGTGCGCTTTGTTAGCCTTATATTCATGCAATATGTACTGACATATCGTAATAACGATAACGATGACAATAAAAAAAAGGTTTCATGTAAACTATATATGATCTTTGTTCTCACACCAAGACATAAACTGGCTCACACCTCACCGTACACCTTTCCTGTATGCGTCTGTGGGCTGGTGAGTGGAGGTGTGGGTGTATGTAGGTGTGAGTGGGTGAAGATGAATGTGCCCAAGATAGGCAATTCACTTATCTACCCATTCAAATTATTGCAAATACAGTTTGATATGATAAACGATATTTTCTGTTTTTTCTTTTCCGCTTTTCTTGTGAAGTGAATGATATGAAAACAATATGTTCTAAAAATAATTTTATTTTCACCTGCGTGTGTGAGAGAGAGAGAGAGAGATAAAGGGAGACAATAAAGAAACAATTCATTTTTAACATCTCTCTCCCATTCGCAAAGATACTAGTAAAGAGAGAGGATCCATCACAATCTGCTCTCCTCACTCTCGTTATTAACGCACACAGTCTCTCCGGGATTTCCCTTGCGCTTGCCCCTTCTCTCGTCCAGCGCTTGCAACGTGTCCGGCATCGACCTGTTCCTCGTCTCTGGCAGCAGAGGGAGGGTGAGACTGCCCACTATCGCAGCGCAGCCGAAGGTCACGGATGCCACCCACCACCTGATTAGCACCTGTGAGGGGGAAGGTGCAGGTGGTATGGTTCTATTTAGGTCTAGGGAATGAATATTATCTTCATGTAATACAAACACATCTCTATGATCAGTTGCTTATATATATCTATGTTTGCTACAGTCGTCCATTCGCAAACGTAAGTAAACACTTGCCAGTCTGTAGGTAATGAAAGGGGCACACACGAATCCGAAGCAACCCATGAGGTTAACAAAGGCAAAACCTCGATTTCGAATCTCTGTCGGAAACAACTCAGGGCCGTAGACGTAATTCATCTGTTGGTAATAAGGGTTATATGGCAATGTTATAGATGGAACAAATTATGTATGTTTGCACACAACACCTATTTATGTGTACATGATATTACCATGCGTATATATTGATATCTTTAAAAAATAGCAATATTAAAAACATGAGAGTTCGTGACCATATCCCTTTCAGCTTGTGAACCCAAAAAACAAATATTTTAGTATCAGAATTATGTTGACACATTTTGCATTGCTTAAGACATCCAATTCACCTGAAACGAGCCCGCCACTAAGAGGAAACCGCCCATGACCAGCACCCATTTAAGCCAGAAGTATTCTGAAAAAAGCGTAATATATAGGTAACAAATTCCACTGTTTTCTACAAACAAAATCAGTCCTAGAAAATCGATTTTATTACAGTCTCATTAACATATTCATTTTTAATAGGACTGATTTAATTCAACACTCGGGACAAGACAGAGAGAGAGAGAGAGAGAAAGAATTATCCCTCCGTCACCTAACCACCCACGCCCACCTTCCGAGACGAGGAGCTCAAGCAGGAAGAGCAGGCCGCCCGCAAACATCCCGCCGCCCACGATGACGCGTCTCCCGAGGCGTGTGCTCAGGGGCGTCATGAGCAGGATGGCTGAGGTGTCCATCGAGCCACTCAGACACACGTACAGGAAGGGGTTCGAGCTGGGACGAAAAGGAAGTCGTTGAAGGTCGTTGGGGTTTGGATGGGTAGTTCGAGGTGTAAATACGAGGTCGTTTAAGGTCGTTGGGGTTTGGATGGGTAGTTCGAGGTGTAAATACGAGGTCGTTTAAGGTCGTTAGGGTTTGGAAGGGTAGTTCGAGGTGTAAATACGAGGTCGTTTAAGGTCGTTGGGGTTTGGATGGGTAGTTCGAGGTGTAAATACGAGGTCGTTTAAGGTCATTAGGTTTGGATGGGTAGTTCGAGGTGTAAATACGAGGTCGTTTAAGGTCATTAGGTTTGGATGGGTAGTTCGAGGTGTAAATACGAGGTCGTTTAAGGTCGTTGGGGTTTGGATGGGTAGTTCGAGGTGTAAATACGAGGTCGTTTAAGGTCATTAGGTTTGGATGGGTAGTTCGAGGTGTAAATACGAGGTCGTTTAAGGTCGTTGGGGTTTGGATGGGTAGTTCGAGGTGTAAATACGACGTCGTTTAAGGTCGTTAGGGTTTGGATGGGTAGTTCGAGGTGTAAATACGAGGTCGTTTAAGGTCGTTGGGGTTTGGATGGGTAGTTCGAGGTGTAAATACGAGGTCGTTTAAGGTCGTTAGGGTTTGGAAGGGTAGTTCGAGGTGTAAATACGAGGTCGTTTAAGGTCGTTGGGGTTTGGAAGGGTAGTTCGAGGTGTAAATACGAGGTCGTTTAAGGTCGTTGGGGTTTGGATGGGTAGTTCGAGGTGTAAATACGAGGTCGTTTAAGGTCATTAGGTTTGGATGGGTAGTACGAGGTGTAAATACGAGGTCGTTTAAGGTCGTTGGGGTTTGGATGGGTAGTTCGAGGTGTAAATACGAGGTCGTTTAAGGTCATTAGGTTTGGATGGGTAGTTCGAGGTGTAAATACGAGGTCGTTTAAGGTCGTTGGGGTTTGGATGGGTAGTTCGAGGTGTAAATACGAGGTCGTTTAAGGTCGTTGAGGTTTGGATGGGTAGTTCGAGGTGTAAATACGACGTCGTTTAAGGTCGTTAGGGTTTGGATGGGTAGTTCGAGGTGTAAATACGAGGTCGTTTAAGGTCGTTAGGGTTTGGATGGGTAGTTCGAGGTGTAAATACGAGGTCGTTTAAGGTCGTTAGGGTTTGGAAGGGTAGTTCGAGGTGCAAATACGAGGTCGTTTAAGGTCGTTAGGGTTTGGATGGGTAGTTCGAGGTGTAAATACGAGGTCGTTTAAGGTCGTTGGGGTTTGGATGGGTAGTTCGAGGTGTAAATACGACGTCGTTTAAGGTCGTTAGGGTTTGGATGGGTAGTTCGAGGTGTAAATACGACGTCGTTTAAGGTCGTTAGGGTTTGGATGGGTAGTTCGAGGTGTAAATACGAGGTCGTTTAAGGTCGTTAGGGTTTGGATGGGTAGTTCGAGGTGTAAATACGAGGTCGTTTAAGGTCGTTAGGGTTTGGATGGGTAGTTCGAGGTGTAAATACGAGGTCGTTTAAGGTCGTTGGGGTTTGGATGGGTAGTTCGAGGTGTAAATACGAGGTCGTTTAAGGTCGTTAGGGTTTGGATGGGTAGTTCGAGGTGTAAATACGACGTCGTTTAAGGTCGTTAGGGTTTGGATGGGTAGTTCGAGGTGTAAATACGAGGTCGTTTAAGGTCGTTAGGGTTTGGATGGGTAGTTCGAGGTGCAAATACGAGGTCGTTTAAGGTCGTTGGGGTTTGGATGGGTAGTTCGAGGTGTAAATACGAGGTCGTTTAAGGTCGTTAGGGTTTGGAAGGGTAGTTCGAGGTGTAAATACGAGGTCGTTTAAGGTCGTTAGGGTTTGGATGGGTAGTTCGAGGTGTAAATACGAGGTCGTTTAAGGTCGTTGGGGTTTGGATGGGTAGTTCGAGGTGTAAATACGAGGTCGTTTAAGGTCGTTAGGGTTTGGATGGGTAGTTCGAGGTGTAAATACGAGGTCGTTTAAGGTCGTTGGGGTTTGGATGGGTAGTTCGAGGTGTAAATACGAGGTCGTTTAAGGTCGTTAGGGTTTGGATGGGTAGTTCGAGGTGTAAATACGAGGACGTTTAAGGTCGTTAGGGTTTGGAAGGGTAGTTCGAGGTGTAAATACGAGGTCGTTTAAGGTCGTTAGGGTTTGGAAGGGTAGTTCGAGGTGTAAATACGAGGTCGTTTAAGGTCGTTAGGGTTTGGATGGGTAGTTCGAGGTGTAAATACGAGGTCGTTTAAGGTCGTTAGGGTTTGGAAGGGTAGTTCGAGGTGTAAATACGAGGTCGTTTAAGGTCGTTAGGTTTGGATGGGTAGTTCGAGGTGTAAATACGAGGTCGTTTAAGGTCGTTAGGGTTTGGATGGGTAGTTCGAGGTGTAAATACGAGGTCGTTTAAGGTCGTTAGGGTTTGGAAGGGTAGTTCGAGGTGTAAATACGAGGTCGTTTAAGGTCGTTAGGGTTTGGATGGGTAGTTCGAGGTGTAAATACGAGGTCGTTTAAGGTCGTTAGGGTTTGGATGGGTAGTTCGAGGTGTAAATACGACGTCGTTTAAGGTCGTTAGGGTTTGGAAGGGTAGTTCGAGGTGTAAATACGAGGTCGTTTAAGGTCGTTAGGGTTTGGATGGGTAGTTCGAGGTGTAAATACGACGTCGTTTAAGGTCGTTAGGGTTTGGATGGGTAGTTCGAGGTGTAAATACGACGTCGTTTAAGGTCGTTAGGGTTTGGATGGGTAGTTCGAGGTGTAAATACGAGGTCGTTTAAGGTCGTTGGGGTTTGGAAGGGTAGTTCGAGGTGTAAATACGAGGTCGTTTAAGGTCGTTAGGGTTTGGATGGGTAGTTCGAGGTGTAAATACGACGTCGTTTAAGGTCGTTAGGGTTTGGAAGGGTAGTTCGAGGTGTAAATACGAGGTCGTTTAAGGTCGTTGGCGTTTGGATGGGTAGTTCGAGGTGTAAATACGAGGTCGTTTAAGGTCGTTGGCGTTTGGATGGGTAGTTCGAGGTGTAAATACGAGGTCGTTTAAGGTCGTTGGGGTTTGGAAGGGTAGTTCGAGGTGTAAATACGAGGTCGTTTAAGGTCGTTAGGGTTTGGAAGGGTAGTTCGAGGTGTAAATACGACGTCGTTTAGGGTCGTTAGGGTTTGGAAGGGTAGATCGAGGTGTAAATACGAGGTCGTTTAAGGTCGTTAGGGTTTGGAAGGGTAGTTCGAGGTGTAAATACGAGGTCGTTTAAGGTCGTTAGGGTTTGGAAGGGTAGTTCGAGGTGTAAATACGAGGTCGTTTAAGGTCGTTGGAGTTTGGAAGGGTAGTTCGAGGTGTAAATACGAGGTCGTTTAAGGTCGTTGGCGTTTGGATGGGTAGTTCGAGGTGTAAATACGAGGTCGTTTAAGGTCGTTAGGGTTTGGATGGGTAGTTCGAGGTGTAAATACGAGGTCGTTTAAGGTCGTTGGCGTTTGGATGGGTAGTTCGAGGTGTAAATACGAGGTCGTTTAAGGTCGTTAGGGTGTGGATGGGTAGTTCGAGGTGTAAATACGAGGTCGTTTAAGGTCGTTAGGGTTTGGAAGGGTAGTTCGAGGTGTAAATACGAGGTCGTTTAAGGTTGTTGGGGTTTGGATGGGTAGTTCGAGGTGTAAATACGAGGTCGTTTAAGGTCGTTAGGGTTTGGATGGGTAGTTCGAGGTGTAAATACGAGGTCGTTTAAGGTCGTTAGGGTTTGGAAGGGTAGTTCGAGGTGTAAATACGAGGTCGTTTAAGGTCGTTAGGGTTTGGATGGGTAGTTCGAGGTGTAAATACGAGGACGTTTAAGGTCGTTAGAGTTTGGATGGGTAGTTCGAGGTGTAAATACGAGGTCGTTTAAGGTCGTTGGGGTTTGGATGGGTAGTTCGAGGTGTAAATACGAGGTCGTTTAAGGTCGTTAGGGTTTGGATGGGTAGTTCGAGGTGTAAATACGAGGTCGTTTAAGGTCGTTAGGGTTTGGAAGGGTAGTTCGAGGTGTAAATACGAGGTCGTTTAAGGTCGTTAGGGTTTGGATGGGTAGTTCGAGGTGTAAAT
>NC_091557.1:28348897-28351397 GCF_042767895.1 Penaeus vannamei
ATAATAAAACCATCATCATTAGTTTGGTCATCACTAATATTGCCTTATGCAATTAGATACTCATTATCACCATCAATGCTATCTGTATTACTGTGGGTCAGATCATCATTATCATTAAAGTATCAACAATAGTTGTAGTTACAATCACCTACCATGGTATCTGCTATGATATTTTTTTTAGTGATGTAAAGGATTTTAGAATTGTTTTATGAATCAGTGAAATACACGTCTTACAGTATACTACAGTACCATGAAACATAAATACAGAATGTCCATACTGTGTACATATACAGCAAATAAATACTGTATCTTCCCATGACCAAAGCCACTGCATAATCCTCCCACGGCATCAGTTATGAATGGAAACGCTACTGAAAAATAAAACCCCAAGAAGATCAATGAAAGCCCGGCCACGACTTCTCTCGACATCCAAAATTCATCTCAAAAATAGCCGGCTACAGCAACGAGCAACTGTATCCTTTACCTAAGAGAGAGAAAAAAAATGGATTACAGAAGGGCATCATATTTATCTTCTCTTTAACTCAGAAACTGGTAGGTTCCGACATATACATTAAAAATCTAATCTTCACTTTGAAGACAACCGCCTGAAGCAAATAATAATTAAAGTGAGAAACAAGCATATAAATATATATATATATATATATATATATATATATATATATATATATATATATATATATATATATATATATGTATATATATATATATATATATATATATATATATATATATATATATGTATGTATGTATGTATGTATGTATATGACAATTAAATATCAAGCTGTATTGTACTGTATTTCACATTTGGAGTAAAGATGCTTGACAAGGTTAATTACCGTTCATGAAGATGGCGTAAGTGACACTGTGACTCTAATAATGACAATAGTAATGACACTGACGATGGCCACGGTGATAAGTATGATCTCAACGGTAATAATAAATCACAAAGCTAACAGACATTGATGAATGGAAGCCCTTTCAGGCGTGGTCATGAAAGCAATCTTCCGACGAGTGCGTTTGTTTATGTGTGGGTTTAATGAATCATAATTTTGGGGAGTAATAGGAGTGATTTAATGCAATTAGCGATATTTAATATCCCGTAATGAAATGATTTTCCTAATGAACCTTAATGAGATAAAAGCAGACCCGATCCTCTCTATAAAAATATACGTAATCCTAAATTCTGATACAACAAACATTCCTGCACACCCGAACATCCAAGACAAATAAACATATTCAGCTCCATCTAACACAATTAAACTACACCCCCCCCAAAAAAAAAAAAAAAAAAAAAAAAAAAACGATAAAGACATTTCCACCTCTGCATTCTCACATAAGGAATAAACATATGCGTGTGTAATTGTTTGTATAAGACGTTTACATACACATATAAAACCGTAAAAAAGGCACCTGAACTATGTAAATAGCTTCCCACAATCCCATAATAGCGGCCTTGACAAAGCATGACCTTCCGGGACCCATAGGGCGGCACATTCCTCTCGCGATTATCCTCGCTTCTTCCGCCACTAAGGACACGTGACAGCTCGTGCGGCAAGTGCAGCTAATCCCTTGAACAATGTGTGTCAAGGATGAGAGAGAGAAGAAGAATAACAAGGGGGTTCCAAGAAGAAGAACAAGGTGGATCTAAGAACAAGAACAAGGTGGATCCAAGAACAAGAACAAGGTGGATCCAAGAACAAGAACAAGGTGGATCTAAGAACAAGAACAAGGTGGATCCAAGAACAAGAACAAGGTGGATCCAAGAACAAGAACAAGATGAATCCAAGAACACGAACAAGATGAATCCAAGAACACGAACAAGATTAATCCAAGAACAAAAACAAGATGAATCCAAGAACAAGAACAAGATGGATCCGAGAACAAGGCAGATCCAGGAATTCTCTCGTTCTCCCAGATTCTTACAAAGAGCTGGAGATAAATAATTCCGCCATCACAGCATTTCACTTCGTTTCCGGGAAGTTCCTGTGACGCGAATTCGAGGTCTTGGGGGAAAGGGAGAAGAGGGGGGAGGGGGAGTCAGTTGAAGGTCAGGTGTTGATGGAACAATATAGAGGGACCATCCTCCGTGTGTTGGCCTGGGTAATGACAGGGTGTGTTTTGATTGAGCTCGGGGTTATTAGAGACTTCGAACTTGATGTGTGTTAATTGTCGGGGATGTGCGAGTAATCGAGGCATGTTTATGAAAAGTGAGAATCGGAGAGAAAGATGTTCAGTGCGAAAAGTAGAGTTGATAAGTTTTGATGATAGGGAGAGGGAGAGGGTGAGAGAGAGAGAGAGAGGAAGAGAGAGAGAGAGAGAGAGAGAGAGAGAGAGAGAGAGAGAGAGAGAGAGAGAGAAAGAGAAATAGAAAGAAAGAGAGAGAATGAGAAAGAGCGAGAGAGAGAGAGAGACGGACAGACAGCGAGAGAGCAGACACACCGCATTCGGAAAACCACTGAAGAGGACATTAGGGCGAAAT
>NC_091557.1:28356482-28358982 GCF_042767895.1 Penaeus vannamei
TTTTGTTATATTCAAAACAGGTAACATCATCTCTGCTATTATGTTTCTACTACTATTACTACAGTAAACATTAAATAGTAAGCAAAATCATTATAATATTAAAGGTATGACAAAATTAAAATCAGAAGCATATCCATGCATTAATCATTCCCATATTTACAACACAGAAGAACTCTTCAACTCCTCAGCGGTGCATGAACTGGAACAACTGGGCACAGAAAGTGCAGGAACAAACAGAATATCTAACGCAGAGAAATGTCCTGAAGGCTCTTAGAAATGATGAAGGTCTACCGAGTTTTACTTGCCTGGTGAAAAGTAAAATAATAACACCTTTAAACAAAGTCCTACTCAAACATATGAAAAGTGACGAAAATACAGAATATTCAGTATATGAATCCCCGTAGCTGTGACCAAACCAATATCCATAATGATTCAACAGTAGCTGCAACTTGCCGATTGTAATTTGACGGGTAAGCTGGAATTACCCTAACCTACTTTCCTTCAGTTTCTTCCCAGGCTCAAGGTACGCTCAATTTATCAAGGCTTCCTCGGGGACTTTCAATTCTTACGAATGGGACTTGATCACTACGCTTGCAAGAATCAGAAAAAAAAGATTTATAACACGTACTCTGCTGCCAGTCGCCAGTTGCCGTCGCTCTTGCATTGAATGGAATATTCCATTCCCTTTTGCCACCAGGGGCGGGGTCTGAGAGGGGAGGGGGAGTGGGGGTCTAAAATCGAGAAATACAAAAGGGAGAGAGTTATTTTCGAGAGAGCTGTGAGATGACGTTCGCGGTTTTACGGAAAAAACTGCTTGGGGGTGGGAGGGTGGGGGGTTAACTCTGTGGCTGCCAGTACCCAAAGACCCAAGCTAGTTTGGTGTGTGTGTGGGGGGGGGGGGGGGTTGAGTAAGGGAGTGAGTGTGTGTGGTGAGTAAGGGAGAGAGCGTGTGTGTGTGTGTGTGTGTGTGTGTGTGTGTGTGTGTGTGTGTGTGTGTGTGTGTGTGTGTGTGTGTGCGCGTGTGCGTGTGTGTGTGTGTGTGTGTGTGTGTGTGTGTGTGTGTGTGTGTGTGTGTGTGTGTGTGTGTGTGTGTGTGTGTGTGTGTGTGTGTGAGCTCTGCTGTCCCAGGGTTGGCCATGACCCGCCTACACCCTGGCAACATTGTTGTGCCTGACAACATTCACACAGCCAGACGCGTGATACACCAAACATCAATCATCAACAGCCTTGTGACAATAATCAACACTGAAATGAAAATCGGTACATATTGATCGTGACAATGAATGCCCATAATACCAATAATCAAAACTATCATACCAACAGCCCAGTTGACAGAAACCAGTAACAAATTATTTTCCTCAAAACGACATAAAAAAACAAAATCAGTCCATACAACATTTGCAAAGACTTGAAAACAAAGACTAAAAAAATAAAATAAAATTATCAACTCGTAATTCATTCATCCAGACGGCTCACGTGTTTGAGTAAGACGCACGATGTAAACAAAAATGGCGGCGCTTGGTTACCAGTATCATTTCTTAAAACGAAGTGGATTGTACAGTAATAGAATAACGATAGAACAGCGAGGAGGAATAGTAAAAGACCGACATTTCCATATGATATGAAAGAACTGAGAAGAGAAAGTAAACAAAAAGGCTCTTAGTCATTTATTCCAAAAAGCCGCCAGATTTTGAAAATGTCGATCTATTCAACGTGTAAAATATTGTTAAAATAGACAATAAGACAAACATAAGCACACGTAAACACACTAATGAAATGTGCAACAAATATAGATAAAACATGTATCAAACATACAAATTCAAATAGGAAATTTTCTAACCGAGTCAAGGCCACTTTGGATATTTACTGGTCGCTGTAGTAATGGGTTTCTTGCGAAGCTTCACTCCATAAAAGAATGATGATGGTAATGGTAATGGTGATGATGATGATGATGGTGTTTATGATTATGATGATGGTGATGGTGATGGTGATTATGATGATGATGATGATGATGATGGTGATGATGATGTTGATGGTGGTTGTGATGATGATTATAATAATAATGAAAATCAAATTAAGAATGATAATGATAATGTCTGTTATCACCATCATTATTAATAATCAAAAAGAAATATAACAACAATAATAATAATGATAATAGCAGTAACAATAACAACAAAACAACAATAATAATGATAACATTGATAATTGGGACAACAATGATTGTAATAAAACAAATTTAATAGTTATGGTGATAGTAACAACAACAATAATAATTATGATAATAATAGTAACAACAATAACAACAACAATAATGAAATTAATAATAACTAATAATAATGATAATGATAATAATATCAATCATAATAATAATGATCAAGATAATGATAATTATAACAGCAAGAAGAAGAAAGAACAACAACAACAATAATAATAATAATTATTATAACAATAATAATCATGATAAAAGCAATATTGATGATTATGATAATACTAATAA
>NC_091557.1:28371482-28389989 GCF_042767895.1 Penaeus vannamei
AACACCTAATGCTTTTAGCTAGCCATGATGTCAAACAAATGAAAGATAAGAAATTTGTTACTAATAAAGCTACAACACAACCTTTCAGCTGGAACCACATATAGGAAATTCAAAGAATTTTACAGTCAATAGCTGGTTTCTTCATGCAGATTTTCTTTATACATAAAATATGGTATTTGCAAGAATGTACAAGTAAACATCTTTAAGCATACTATTTACAAATGATGTAGAAACTACATGCATTTTAAAACAATCTAGTGATTAGAATACCTGCTGAACCTGGAAAAAATGTAAATGCGTCATGACACATAGGTCCATGCAATCAGATAGTCCCATGTTGCTTGTGCAAAAACAGTCCTATGCTGTGTTTTCTTGGAAGAACTTAGGTGTAAAAGACTGACCAGTTCTCTAAAGTATGATTACTTTATATTCTTAGTTTATAATTCTAATAAAGTGTTGCAAGTGCATTTTTTGGATTTTTTTTTTAAGCGTGTGTTATAAAGACAAGCAAGATTTATATAAATTACAAAACAATTCACACACTTTTTAAAGCATTACAAAGCCCACATTTTCATAGTTATATGTTTTATGAAAGATGGAACAAGGGAGAATTTATTAAAACCTTTGCAAATGCTCTCTAAATTACTAGCACAGAAAGCTCAGAAAATGTCATTGCTCCAACATTTTTGATTTTGTCAATTTTATCCTGTCTGTGTATACAATGGATGGCATCCCATGCACTTTAGTACAGCAGTATTGCTGTTCCTAAATAACTTGTACTAATTACTTGTATCAGTTGGATAGTGATTACTACAAATACAGACATGTTATCATATACATGTAAGTTTACAGTTGTCTCAGACAACTAAACTCTGAAGTACAAACATCATATATATCATTGTCTAAATATGGATCATAGCTTGCATGAATTCTGTTAGTCTAGTCACATAAAATACAATACAATCTCCAGGAACTCAGCTATCTATTAACTCAAGACATTAATATATATATTCAACTGAAAAAATATCTACTCATATTTTTCTGTTATATGCATCTAATGTCAACACATCATACTACTCAAAATAAAACCAGTTACCTAATTATCATCCAATATACGGCAGCTGTACATATCACAAAATACAAAGTCAATCATCCATCCCTTTCAAAATTGACTAGTTGAAAAATCTCATGAATACACTCTTTGGAACCTTTCCTAATTATCACAAAAAAGGTCATGTTTTTTTAGCAGCTGACATTACTATACACTGTCAGCCATGGAAAATCTTACAAAACTTCCCTGTTAAGTCTTATCCTATCTAAGCAGTTTCTCTGAAAGGTAACAGGGAATGTGATCCAACTCTACAAACTTAGTTAATATACCTCTTGTTGCTTTATGTGGAATAAAGTGAGACACAATCTGCCATGGGCTCATCACTGCCAATGGAATCCCAGTCATCTGTGTCTGACTCAGAAGCTCCATTCTCTTCCACACCAGCGCCTGTCATTGCCACTCTAGCATAGTCATCTGTATCAATACTCTTGCAGAAATGAATAGCATATTTCAATTTCTCACGAAGAACAGCCTGAAAGGAAATCATTGGAACATTAAAGACTATGTTGTAAGACATACATGGTTGATACATCATATAGCCATAAGGTTTTGAAAACAGAACTTTTACATTTAGAGAGAAAATGTTCTTTAGAAAAGCACCTTGCAAGAATATCGTGGCATTTTCAGGAGGAAAAAGCATGTATATGACTCTGGCAGGAAATGGTCAGGTGGAGTATACTTATCCAACACCTGAAAAAGACAAAAAATAAACAATTAAAATCAACTGTTTACAGTCAGCAGAATATACATTTATATGCTGAACCTCAATTCAAGCATTCACTGGTCTGACAGTTTAGGGACAATGACTTTATTTTTTGCTTTATCCATTATTTTCTTTTCAATTGTAATACAGTGAATTTTTACCACTGGAACAATATCTGAATATCTGGAATTGTGTAAATCCTTGGGTGTAAGACAAACATTGGTAAGAAGGGACAATCAACAGTATATCAAGAAGTTTACCGAGATGGTTATATGCAAATTCCTAGCAAATGACCCTCACCTAGTTCAACCATGTGCTAAGAAAATTCAATGCATATTCTCCCCACAAGTGACTGCAGTTCACTAAGCATCTATTTTTAGCATATATTTTGAACAGTTGTATCAGGGTGAAGCATCAACACTTTGCTTGGAGAAAGGTGCTTTCATGTCCCAGTGCCTGATCAACTCCCATTACTGAGAAAATGTCTTACCATTTGACATGGAAATTACATGCCATCTTAACTACCATCTGTCAGTCTGAAACTGATAACATTCCCTTAATTTGTGAGGAGTGTGGGTCATTCACTTATAGAAGAGAAAGGGAACTGCTGGGATTGTAGCAACCATGAAGGAATTACAGTATTATGGCAAGGTTCTCGTCCTCTTAAGACATATCAGAAACCACCTGCTGAGACACAAAAGACCAGAGCTATTCAGTTTTCTCCTGGCAAATCCACAGCAGGCTGTGTCATCTGAAAATGCTCCTGTGACTTCAGGAAAGAGGCAAGAATGTGTCCCTGCACTAACACTCTTAAATACTTGCAAGGTCTGATTACTAAACAAAATCATCATGCCAAGCCAATGTAGGATAATGGTTAAAGGCCATGACTTTTCTGTTTAAGCTATTATCCTGTCTGTGTATCTAGAGACCCTTGTGGCAGCCCTAAATGTATTTTAGCAGTGAAGTGAAGCTCTTTGGCTTAGAGATTTCCTGGACCAAGAGCAAGATCCTAGAGTTTTAGGGTCTATGGTTGTAGTTAAGTCATTGAAGTCACCCAGTGCTTTACATAGTCTGGCAGTGCAACAATATGCCTTCCTTGGCTTTAGCCCCTATTGACTGACTGAATGAATGACAGAGAAGTCTGGTAAACCTGAGCTAGGTTTGTGCTCTGTAAGTTGTATCAGCATCAGTATTATATATCCTAAAATTCTTTGGTTTTTAAAACCTGCAACTCTAGCACCTGTCTGGTTGCAATCCCACTACACTAGTGAGGTTAATGAAATGAAATGAAGTAGATAAAAGAACTACCATATCTTTCAAATCTTTACCTGGAACACAAAGTCTCGTCCTCGGAAGTCAGCAATGGTACGAGGAAGACGTGTCCTGCCCCACACAAAACGAAGGAAAAGAGATCGTTCAGCTGTGCTGAATTCTTCCATTACCTCCCAAAACCATTGGACTAGAGGTGCTGTTGCTTCCACACCTTTAATGGATAAAAAAAGGAAAATGATAAGACTAACTATGTATTTTTTTAATTCACTTATGTCTATGTTTGTTTATCATCATTATATAAGATTGTGATCATTATGATTAACATGATATGATAATTAACATATAATTCAACCTTTCAATTCAAACCCATTTTTCTGGTCTATATAGTTTGGTACTATACTGATGGCTCAAAAGAAAAGAAAAAATTACCAATTCAGATTATCCACATTACCCACCTTTATATGTTGCGACACTCTTTAGAAGATTTAGGGGAATATCTGGAGAGCCACACACCATTGTTTCAAGTTCATAGGGTGTAAATAGAGACAGAAGGGGTACAGGTACCACTCTGGCTATGCCTGCACGAACTGCTGCTATTTGTGCATCAAATTCATGAAGTCTGTTCATGGTAGACAAGAGAAGGGTAGAGAAATGGTTAAGACTATTTTTTTCATAACACTTAATGAATCACAAAAATGTTTCATACAAATATATTCTAGTACCAGACATGATAAGAAATTTTTACCATAAAGCATAAGCTATCATCTTAATTGTCGAAACAAGCAAAAGCAAAAAAAGGAAAAAGAGAAGATATAAACTCACCTGTAATTGAGTGCAAGACGAACATACTCATGTCTGTTAGACATTGTGATCCGTAAGTGTCGACTGGATAATGGCACTTCATTACCAGCAGCTGAGGTGGTGGTGAAAGGTAGATCAAGACTGGTAAAAGTTTTCTCGTCACCTTCCATTTGTTGGACGCACATCAACCCAGGTACGTAATGGCGATCAACCTGGAAGTTGTTTTGTTGGATGTTATTGTGAGAAGGTAAAACTTTGGCAGCAGAACATATTTGACTGATACAGTACAAACACTTGATATTCATTAACCACAATTACAAGAAGTACCTGTATCACCTGTTTACCCTTTTCCTTGACTTTCCATATTTTCTAGTATTTAATACTGCGGTTAGTAATGTCAATAACACTATAGTAATTAGAATGTTTGTAATAAAAGTAACCGTATCATATTTATAGCAATAGTAAGAGAAGCGTTTTACCTGCTAAATACAAGAAAGGTGAGGTAACAAGATCTACTAATTGACACCTTTGTGGCTAAGCACTGACAGAGCCATCTATGTGCAGAGGCAATTAACAAAACAATACTAAATGGAACACAACATTTTCCCATGGGCATTGTGTTCAAATAAATTATTATAAACTCAAGTACAATAATGCTGCTGCTGCCATATTAAAGCTAAACATTTCTAGATCATTTCTATATTTCATATCAACGTTTCGCAAGGACCCATTGTTATGAATATAAAGCAGCTATTTACACAACCTAAACACATCACATTTAACTAGATCATGTCAAATGTGCAACAACCACAGACCTCAGTGATGTCAGCTGGGGTCAATGCCATCCCAGCCAGTTGTTTCCAAACAGGTTCTGCTAAGTTGAGGCTGAGTGGGCTTCCTGTTCTGATGGCAATGCCCATCAATACTCCTATGAGGAACAAATTTTATAGCATTAGGAAACAAAATATACTTGCAATTCAAAGAGCATCAAATTCCACATTGAATCTTTTTTTTTTTATTACCTACTGAATATCTCAATCTCATTATATATGGTATATTGCTGATAAAGAAAGTCAGAACTCCTCTCTTTGCTTTTATACATTGAAAACGAAAATGGAGATAAAATCACTAGGCAATGATACCTACCCAAGAAAGTAAACATGTTCATATGATGTTGAGAATTAGCCTGGGGATTCATAAGGAAACAATCGCGTGAGGTTCCGGCTTCATCTCGTCCGTTAGGCGTGGGGATAAGAAGTGGCAATGACCCATTCATCAACTCGTCACACATCTCAGCTACACTTTCACTGTATCCACCACCACAGTCATCCACACTCTCACCTGGAAAGATGAATCTTTTAGTAGCACAAGCAAACAAGGGCAAGTACATCCCAAATCCTATAATACACTTAAATGGGTTTGTGTATGATAAAAATATTACATAAATAAATTAATAATATACATAACAATAATAACATTAAATTTTGTAAGAATGTCACAGCTTTTACTCACCAACAAATTTAACCTTCCAGACACGATGTGGCAAGAACAAGGCGTCTGGTGACATGAGAGACATTTTGGCCACCATTTGCCCAAACACAGACTTCATGCCATCTGGGCCAGCCAGACCACCCCTAGAGCGCGACCTCTTGACACTAATGCGGTTCAGCTCAACAATGGGTCCATGCTGACGATCCCTTACCATTGTGGCTTGCACAACCTGGAATGCATTTTTGTCATATAATGGTGAACTTCAGAAAATACAAATATGTGTATAGTTTATCATTCTCTTCTAGGTACTACTCAGGAAAGTAAATATGGGTATTCACAACTGTAAATGGACTGTACATCTAAATAAAACCTGCCTTCTTGAAAGCCGTTTCCTTTGCACTGGATACAATTATGGCTCTTAACCTGTCAACTTTTGGCCCTTCTTCCTCTTCTGAAGTTTCACAAAGGTCAAACATTGAAATGCTCTGACACACCAAGTCAGAGAAATGGTGCAGCAGGACCTGTGAGAAGAAAGCTTGATCTAACATCTTCAGAGCCAAAGTATATATGTGCAATACTGTTCTTTCTTTTCTGATAATCTTAGTAACAGCAAAATTCTAGCTATTTACAATATACTATTAGAGAAATACAAAAACATATAACTAGTAAAAACAATTAGCTCTTTCACCTTTTAATATTGTAAAGAAACTTGATATTTTTGGCATGGAATAAAATCTTGGAAATCTTATATTTCATCACTTCACTTTATTATGATATAAAAACTTACCAATCTGTTCCTCAGGGAATGGAGAGGAATTTCCTTGAGAAGGTCATACTCCAGAGGGACTTGCGAAGGCAAACGTCCTGTACTAACTGCCCTACTGGTGCTCCAAGCTAAAGTGTGTGCTGATCCACAAGCAACACGGTTGATCTTCTTACCCTGCAGATTGAAAGAACATTGAAATAATGATCCTATCTCAGGTTTGTGTACACTAAGTTAAGTAAATTCATGAGTTTCAGATTTCCAAACGTCATCTTCATATACAGTCCCTAAATGTATGATCTGACTTCTCTTATACCTGTAGAGCCATGACAAGTCGAGGTCTCTGTATAGCATTAGTTGTACTGTCACCAAGCTGGCCCTCATCATTATCTCCCCATGTGTAGACCTCACCTTCACTAGTGCAGCATACACAATGAAGTGATCCTGTAGAGTAATTCACAATTTAAGAGCTTGCATAAACACAGAGTAACTTCTTGTCTTCAATATCTAGAACTGTATTTATCATATCTTCATACATCACTAAAAAATTCATTTTGTACACATATATTTGTGAAATTGTCCACTGCCCTTGCAAACATCTTGTAGTGTGTGGGAAACTACCACTTCCTGGCATATTAATTTAAGATTGAAAGAGTCACAAATAAATCACAAAGAAGAGAGATCTTACCTGTAGCAATGCTGATAACCTTCTTCCCCTGCAAAGCTGTAACCTTACGAGGCCTTCTCACATGATCATCAGTGCCATGACCTAATCTATGATAGTCCCCTTTGCCCCAAGTGTATACAGAACCAGACATGGATAAGGCCACTGAAAACTGGGAACCGCATTCAACCTGTTTTTTTTTGTTTTTTTTTAAGAAAAAATAAATGTTATTAGACTCTTTGAGCAATATCAATAACCAAATTATCATCTCCTTTACACTTACAAGTAATATAAAAATGAGCTTCAAAATGAACCCTACACTGCAAGTCACAAATAATCAAAGCTAGGTCAACTCACCTTAATAATCCCTTGATTGGCTAATCCATCTATCCTCATGGGAACTTTACAACCATCCGAACCACCACGTCCCAGCTTCCCATAATCCCCATCGCCCCAGGACCACACGTTATCATCATCGGTGATGCACAAGGTCTGAGCATCTCCAGAACCACAAGCAACATCAATAACCCTATACCTTACTAGCTCTTCGACTAATTTTGGTCGGAATTGGTCCTGAAATAAATCAGTATTAAAAAAACAATAAGAATAATGTACAATCTAATGCAGAAAAAAGTGAGCATGAGATTATTATCTTACACAGGCGTTATCGCTTCATATGACATTTACATTTTCTTTTATAGCTTACCTCTGAGTCACCATGGCCAAGCCTACCATATCTTCCTTTGCCCCAGGTATATAGTTCTCCTAAAGCTGTGATGGCTGCAGAATGAGCTCCTCCACAAGCAATTTCCACCACACCTTTCCCTTGCATTGTTTCAATAAGCCTTGGCCGATCATATGGGCTGCAAATTATGAAATAAAATATATTCAACGGGATATTGTCCACATTATAACTACTACTACCACCTTTTACCATTATTGTCTATCTATTCCTTTTTTTCTTTTTCTTTTTTTATACTGTTTATGGTACATTAAAAGAACAAAGTTAACCCACTCACAATGAAGACACACACAAACACACACACACACACACACACACACACACACACACACACACACACACACACACACACACACACACACACACACACACACACACACACACACACACACACACACACGCACACATATGTGCACACACGCTCGTGCGCACACACACACACACACACACGCGCACACACACACACACGCACACACACACGCGCACACACACACGCGCACACACACACATACGCACACACACGCACACACACACACACACACATATATATACAAAGAAAGAATTTCTCACACAATGAGCTGAGTTTAGTGTGGGCAGATCCTGCAATGTCCAAAGAAAATAGCATGATGCTGGACTCTGAATTCATATGAACCGCATTCTCTACTCACTGGCAATGTTTTTACACACGCACACACACACACGCACACATACAAGCACGCACACCCACTCACACACACACGCACACACACACACACACGCGCACGCACACCCACACGCACACACACCCACACGCACACATACACACACCCACACGCACACACCCACTAACACACACACACGCACGCACCCACCCACCCACCCACACGCAAACACCCACCCACCCACACGCACCCACCCACCCACCCACACGCACCCACCCACCCACCCACACGCATCCACCCACCCACCCACACGCATCCACCCACCCACCCACACGCACACACACACCCACCCACACACACACCCACCCACCCACACGCACACACCCACCCACCCACCCACATGCACACATGCACACACATACGTACACACGCAAGCACACACATACATACACACGCATGCACACTCACACACGCACGCACACACACGCACGCACACGTACACGCGCACACACACACACACACACACACACACACACACACACACACACACACACACACACACACACACACACACACACACACACACACACACACACACACACACACAGAAAAAAAAAGAAAAAAATAATAAATAAAAAATAAAAAAACGGGTATGCACATGGACTGACAAAATATATATGTAAATTAAACTAACAAGGCATGAAACTGACCTCTTATTCCCATGGCCTAATTTGCCATCATCTCCTTCACCCCATGAATACACATCTCCATCAGCTGTGAGAGCAAGACAGTGCTTTCCCCCAGAGTTGACAGCTACTTTACGGATCACAATGTGCTGAATTGACTCGAGAAGGGTTGGAGTTGATACGGATTCCACTCCACCAATGCCTAATCTTCCTCCAGCACCATAGCCAGTAGCATACACCTAAAGTGACAGAACAAATATTTATATAGAAATATGAATAGGATTATATCACATTTTAGTTACACCTAAATAGTGATGACACAAAATAAATGACAAATACATAATTTGTATGAACATAAACATCAATAAAAACAAAGCCATTACCTTTCCATCCCCTGTAACAGCAAAGAGTGTCTGTTCTCCACCAATGAGCTGCACAGGTCTCAGTGCTGTCAAGGTGTCACATGGCGTAGGCAATTTGACTTTGGCACCTTCTACACCTCCAAGCTGGCCACGGTGATTATGTCCCCAGCCAAAAATGCTACCACTTCCACCCCAAGACAAAGTCCAGTCTTCTGGCCGTCTGTGAAGTACAGTAATGACATGGTATATAGTAAAATGGGCAACAATAATAACATATGTCTAATAATTTTCTACTTTAATATAATATTGGAATATTGACTATTGCAATATTATGATAGATGAATACCTGTTGAACCAAAGCAATAGCTGTTCATCATGCTGATGCTGAAATAGAGTATGATCCTCATGCTCTAATGTAAGGACCTCACCCTCACCAAGCATTTCTGACAGTTTTTTACGGACCTGAAAAGGGGAGAAGATCAATTAAGCTTTCTAAAAAGTATATTATGGTTCCTAAATAACTACAATCTTTTAAAATCATCAACAGTACACATCATACATACAATGCTTTTAAAACAAAACTTACATCAGCACAAAAGCCATTGGGCAGAGATATCCTGTCAATAAGGGACTTGACAACCCTTGATGCTACGCAATACCTTCGGAACCATGCCCACTTATGAGCCTCTCCAGAACCAACACCACTATCCAGTTCCAGGTCACAAGCTAAGCCAACCAATACCTTTGTGGGAGAATTAACAAAAATATAAAATATGGAAAATACAGTAGATAATAATATGCTAAAACAAAATCATATAAAATCAACCTGAAAAACAACAGCATAAGTGATACCTTGAAGAATTGAGAATGCATAAGGTGTTTTCCTCCCCTCACTAAAGGATCTTCATACTCTGCCTGACGTAGCAAAGCCTCTGGTAAGCCTTTCAGGAGGCTTACAAGTGGCATTTCAGGAGCTTGTTTTACTTCAATTTGAGGCTTGACAAGACTGCTGGAGGATTCAAGGCTTTCTGTGCTACCACGCAATGATTGTGGGGCAGGTGGAGCAAGTGACTGTGGGGTGGGTGGCACAAGTGATTGAGGTGCAGGCAAGCTCTGGGATATTGCTGCTTGTGGCACTGGAGAAATGGGTCGAGATGGGGCAGGTGTAGAGCTGGATGAATATGATGCAGATAACAGGGCTTTGATATTGAGCCCTGATCCAATATCCGTTGTTACAATTTTACGGAGCGTTTTGAGAGCCCACATCCGTTGGCTGGGAGCTATGAACCAGAAAGGACAATTAGTGATGATGATTAATAAAAAAATAAATCTGAGAGAAAACAGCATATCACCTTTCTCATTTGTATACTAAAGAACAGCACTGGTTCAAAAATCACCAGTTATAACTTACCTAGAGATGACAACTGAGCACACATAGCAAGGGAAGCAGCCAATCTTGACAAGATAACACTCTGGGTACACAGTGGGAGCAGAGAGTCCAACAAGCACATCGGCAAATCCACTAAAGGTCGTGAAAGGAGACGCCGGTCACTATGCAGGTCTCGTGGTGCAGCGCAAGGCATGAGAGGGAACACTGTGAACCTCCATCCCCATCCATTCACAGAGCCATCACTGGTGAACTTCCATCTCAACTCATCCCCTAGTTAAAGGTAGGATTTGAATAACATCAGCTCGAGTAGTAAAGAAACAAGGGGATAATATAATTCCAAGTATAAAAGGGACCAATACTAGCAGTAAGAGTATATATCTGGATATCTTAAAGTCTATTGCAGTTAGATCTTTTCAAATTGGGTACAAATAAGTTTTGCCTTTTCTAGGACAAGTTAGCCTGAATACTTCAGAACCAAATAACAGTTACTGAAGGTTGATTTGATGACAAATTATCTTTTTTTCCCATTCAATGTTTCTCTATTTCCATAAAGTTTTGAAATCTCATATGGATACTATACCTGCAATTCTCACTTCTGTAGACCAGTCAGACCACTCTCTTCCTGAGCGTGTACAGATGACTTTCCCTGAGCCATCCATTATGGTCAAGGGATCGTGCTTCCTCTCAGTAGAACACTGTCGATCAAATTCTACTCTAAGGGCTTCAGCACCTGGAATTATATATAAACTTTGTAAAAATTGCTTTAAATCATCTAAGCTTAAACCAACAAACACATACAAAACATACAAATGCAAAAATGTACACCACAAAAAACAAGTATTCCAACACTTAATTTCATTCTTTCATTAACAAAGGGAAAAACCCACCAGGTATTTTGACAACACCAGTGAGGGTAACATCATCTGTGTAAGGATGAGAGCTCTCCTGCACCACTGGCTGTGGCACAGATCGCATGGCCTCAGTGTCTGTAGCTGCATCTTCTAGCTCTGTCACACAAAGCTCTGTCAGCATACCAGCAACTGTGGGATTCTCCTTAGCCAGTCCTATAAAGGAATTATAAAAAGGTGTTACAATTACCAGAGATCAAAATGAGTACTAGAATTTATCATTTGCAAAATGGATCTTCACCCCAAATCAATATAAAAACATTCTAGTTATTTTCCCCTAACTCACATATGCATATCCTTCTTGTTCCATAGAAATCTGGATCTATAATACAATCAATCCATTAGCTTTTATCTTAACATCCTCCACTACTCACCCATCTTTCAATAACAGACATAAAAAATGTCCATCAATAAAGGAATGCACACATTAATCTATTTACCTGTAAGAACTCTAGTGATAGCAGGGGAGGCCTGTGGTCCAGCTCGACCTGCCACAGCTAGTTTCAGGAGGTCAACAAGAACTCGTGCGTCATCCTCAGTTAACTTTCTTGTGAACTCATCTAATCCATTACATATCACATCATCTTCAGGAAGTTCAGCCTCCTCAGAAACCTGAAGCATTGGTAAAAACATTTCCTAATTATCAAATATAAATGACACAATTTTGGTACCACACTGTTAAATGTTGATGAGAAATAATGACAGCCTGAAAGCTACTTAAAATCCAGAAAAAAGGGTATAAATGTGAATAAATTTTCCAACTGTGGTAATATCTCCATAAGTGCCTGCAGTTCATATTGTTTACATAATACTTCATCAAGCAGTTCCATATTTGTAATCATTCATCAGAATATAAACTTACTACATCAGCCTTTGTTGTCAGAGTAGCTGCAAGAATACTCATAGCCGAGTGAGAAAGTCTTGAGGCTCTTGAGGATAAGGACCCAGTAGAGGGTACAGAGGCCAGCTGCAGTAGGACACTCTCCTCACTGTCAGGACTGGTTCCACAACTCTGATCAAATAAAAGTAAACTCAGTGGCCAGTTCTCAAACCTATTCTTATAATAAATGTAAGAGCTGTCATACAGTCATCCATGACATTTATTTATACTACTAGTATCACCCATCACCACAAATAAAAGTGTATGTACATTTTTCCTCTTAAGTAACCTTAAAATGCATTAACTCCACACAAAACATATTACACATCTTAAGAATTTTGCATATTCCACACATAATCCATATATCTTACCAGAGCTGCAGGCACAGCAGCAGCATCCAGGGCAGAAGCAGGTGCCTCACCACCACCTTCGGCTATTTCACCTCCATTGGGACTGGAGAGTGATGATGAGGTCTCTGCAATGGCATCTGTCATTGACTCTGGAGTCTGTAGTCCACTGATTTTTGTAACCACTTCACAAGCTGGTGGACCATAATAAAGGTGTTATTCATTTTTCATGTTTGTATGAAATCTATAAACTTATGAAGATAATCAGTAAAGAAATATCAATAACTGTAACTATCAAGTTAACTGTTTTAGAATAAATAATCTACAATCTCAAAAAACTATCAATGCAATATAACATCAAATAAATCTATCCATCACAACAATCCCAGTCAAACTAAATCATTCAAGACTTCTGCAACATTTTTTTTTCTTTACTTTTGATACATATTCATCCACTTATAATCTTTATATGATTAAGCAATCATATTTCCTATGATGAATTACCAAGCTGATGCAATCTTCTACAAGTCATATTAAGAATTAATCATGTTCAACTTTAATCTATTTCCTAATTATGAAGGCCTGGCTTACCATGTAATTCCTCCTTTGTTTGAGACAAGGCTGCTGCTGTGGAATCCAGGGCTGCAATAACACAGTCACGTGCAAACATAACCTGCAGTGCATTTAGTATGTGCTGTAGAGCTGCTTGCCTGGCTGCAGATGACTCAAGGGTTAACACCACCCGTGACAATGATGGATTGATTGGTGAACCTCCACTACTGCCAGGAGAATTGCTATTTGTGACCGTATCTCCTCCTAGAGGTTCTACCACTCCTATTGTGAAGTTGAGGGGGAAAAATTGGAGTTAATTATGATTCACTGAAGAAAGAAAGAAAGAAAGAAAGAAAGAAAGAAAGAAAGAAAAACAAAACACTAATACAGTAAGCCTAATGATGTATCAATGTTCAGTCAAAATAACATAAGGAGCCGTATTCAGGAAATATTCATACCCAGTGCATGGGCTCCCAAGGGGTCCTTTGTAGTTGTGAACATGACTGGCTCTGTTGCAGCTGGCAGAGGAGGGTCAGGGGCAGTCCAAGCAACACTGTGAGAAGATCCACAGGCTACACGAGCAACCCTTACACCTTCTAGACCACAGACAAGGGCTGGTCGTCGATTCACTATAGTTGTTCCATTACCTTGCTGGCCATGATCATTGTCACCCCATGCATACACCTGGAATAAAATTTCAGATTCACTCTTTGTATGAATCCTGTTATCAAATTGTTCCTTTTTATGATCTTTGAAGAAAAAAGATTATTTAATAAATTAAAATATATATATACATGCTGTTCCTACTATACACAAGAGCAAACCAAAAAGAGTCAAGCACTTTATATGACATAGTAATTAAAACAGGAAATTTTCCTATTCCTTTCAAGTATCTTAATCAAGTTTACACAATATGATCCTTTAACTAACCTGTCCTGCTTCTGTCACAGCTAGGCAATGCAAAGCTCCAACAGCAACATGTACCACTTTCTTGCCCCGCAAACCTTCCACCATGGTTGGTCTACGTACATGCTGGTCTGTGCCATGACCCAGCCTAAAGTAGTCTCCTTTGCCCCAAGTCCAAACCTAGAAAGAAACAATTCTCAAGATACTACTTGTAAAAGAATATAGATTAAAGTTCTATAAAAATGAACACAGACAATAATGCCAAAAGAACAATAAATGTACAAAGATAATATGGGGAGATAAAACACAAAAATTTATCTCAATAAAAGATTACCATCATAGAACAAAATGCCAGCTATGAGTGCATACCTGTCCAGCTTTAGTGAGAACCAGTGAAAACTGAGCTCCACATTCTATCTGACAGACTCCAAGACCATTAAGACGCTCAATGTTTTGTGGCAAGGAACAGCCTTCTGATCCTCCACGCCCCAACTTCCCAAAATCACCATCACCCCATGAGTAGACCATTCCTTCTGATGTTAGGGCAAGTGTCTGAGCATCACGACTTCCACATGCCACCTGGAAAAATGCAGGAAAAAGTCTTTCTATGTCCTATGGTCTGTACACATTACTGAAAATAACTACTTAAAGTATGTAAATCTTTATCATAATGAAATATTAATATACATCATACATCATGGCATGTCCTTTATTTACCATGTTCTCATTCATAAATACATTACTGACAACCCACTCACACAGCTTCTGAACAAGCAAGCAAGAAAAAAAAAAAAAAAAAAAAAAAAAAAACATGATAATAAAAATTATCTCAAGTATTGAGAAAAAAATAAATAAATAAAACATAATAAAAGTAATAATTATAATAATTTACCTGCACAACTCTTTGTCCATGGAGGGCCTTCACCAGTTTGGGTTTCAACTGAGTGGTTGTGTCACCAAGCCCAAGTCTACCATATTCTCCAAGGCCCCAACAATAGAGCTCTCCACTTGATGTAATCGCTGCTGAGTGGGAGCTTCCACAGGCAATGTCTCTTATACGCTTTGACTTCAGAGATTCAATAAGTTTTGGCTTGTCATAACTAGTGCGATTTCCATGGCCTAGTTTTCCATCTTCACCTTCTCCCCAAGAAAATATCTGCCATATAAATTAAATTTTTAGTATTGGAAATACAATCTTAACTCAGCCAACTTTTAATTTATGATGTACCTGCCAACTTCCTGTCAACATGAAAATATGGAAAATCTACAAGATAAATATATTCATATGTATAAGATCAATTACTTGTTTAAAAACTCAGGATGAAATCAATAACAACTACACTTAGGTAGCATTCCTACTAACCTTCCCATCCACAGTGAGAGCCATAGCATGGCGACCACCTGAATGAACAGCTACTTTCTTCACAACATACTGACTCAGTGCTGTTATCTGGCGAGGAACTGTGATGTTGTTACAGTGACCAAGGCCAAGCCTTCCGCCTGTTCCTTCTCCACATGCATATACCTATTTAAAAGCAAGAGAACCATATCATAAACTTTTAAATTGCCAGTTTTAAAGAAGAGCAATCTAATAATTTTTTTTTATCATATATAAAAGGAAAAAGAAAAAGAAAAACATGCTTGTGAAATACTACACAAAAATCAACTTACTCAATGGCAGAAAAAAACAATATCCCATATCAAAGAATGTCTTATTCACTCCCCTAACCAAAAATTCTCCTTTAAGTCTTACCTTCCCTTCCTGTGACACCACAAAGAGGGACTTTGATCCTCCAGCAACGTGGACTGGGTGGAGGCTACTAAGTGTCTCCGAGAGGACTGGCATCTTGACTTTTGAGCCCTTGAGCCCACCCAGCTGGTCCTTGTCATTGAGGCCCCAAACTAAGACTTTTGGTTCACCATCGAAGCATATGGTTGAAGTTAGGCTCTTCCTTGTCATCTCAGTGATCTCATCCTAAATTGGAAAATTTTGATTATAGAAATAAGTTTTATTATGGGGGGGGGGGGAACAGACTAAAAATCTTTTAAACAAAAAGTATGACTTTACAAAAACATGTACAACACACAAAACTTTATATGTTCACCTCTACGTCTTCATTGTCAGAAGCAAGGAAAGACACTGTTGAGGCAGGGTCACCAAATTCATCAACTAATTTTCCCATAATTGCCAGACCATGTACACGACAATCAATGCCTCCACTCTTGCACTGCTTGATGCCAATTTCAATATATTTCATGTACTGGAATAAAGAAAGATTGGAACATTAACTGTCACCATTAAAAATACTAGTCACATGATTGCTGTCAGAGAGAAGGAAGGTGCACCAGTTGTTTTCAGTGTTAATGCAGAATTAGTGTATATACATATTAGCCTACTTACTTCTTTCACATTCCGTAGGAGGGTGACCCAAGTGTCTGACGGGGTTATTCTGATAGTCGCTAACTCTCGCATCTTGGCAAGGGAATCCCCACCACTAATCACAACTAATGTAGGCATGTACGAGCTATCTGCTGGGTCCACTAACATACGCAACCACTCTATACCAATGTTGGGCTGCATCTCCAGGTGAATCCAATGCTTTAAGAAAAAAGATAATATATAAAACTAAAATGGATATTCTCCATAACTGCTGGAATCAGAAAAAAACATAAATGATTATCGTGACAATTACAAATGACAACAGGTAGTTTCTAAGCTGTTAACAGCCTTTTGTCCTTCCATTTTTAATTTGCATAAAATCAAAACACTGCCTTCAATTCACCTTGCCTTCCTGTCCACAGCTCTGCCAGTAGCTCCCTGTCCCATCAATCAGTCGATGAGCCCAATTTTCTCTGGATGACACACTAAGGTTCCTAACACAACGGTACCAGTCCTCAATTGTACCGTCGGCACCTCCCAGGATTCCTTCCTTTTTGCGGAAACGTCCTCTGCCTGGGGGCCCTGCATACACAGCTGGACTCCCTGGGTAAAGAAATTTAATCAGTTTCCCTGTACCTTTATGACAGATCTCCTTTCATGACCAAATAATGCTGGAAATTATCATTCTAGGCTATATAGGAAGTATCAAATGTGAAAAAGTTAGATTCAATTTTTAATAATTCAACAGGGTCCAAATTACCTGGTTCAGCAATACGGTTAAACAAATGTCGATGACTTCTCTTTGTCTGATAACATTCTTCACAATAGTCAAAATTGTCACAAACTTTGCATTTCAGTCGGGCACCTGCAATTGATAGAAATTAAGAAAAAACTACCTTTTAAACATAGCTTTTAGAAAATGATATCTACATTATCAATCCCAGAAAACCAATACTTCAGAAAACCATACTGAAAATATAACTCACCAACCATAAAGTAAAGATTCACGAGAATAAATATCCTCACCTGTTATGGGTGAAACACCACAGCCATCACAGGTGACATTCATATGACATGATGGTACCACCTCCATCTCACTAACTAAACCTTGCCAATTAGGTTGTTGTGGGAAGTCAACGATCAGATCTTGGCCATTTGTACTCACACCTTGGAGAAAAATTGAAGATAACAACATATAGAATTGTATTTTTGAGCACTGATGTATACATATTTGTTACAAAAAGAAACTACAAACTATTCACAAAAAGAATCAGTCCAATAAATACTTTGAACATCAACTGTGATGCCACTAATATTCCATCTAAAATTTGCATTCTACTAATACCTACTTGGCTATTAGAGTATTTATTCATACAACTAATTACAAAAGCTAAATGAACACATGTAGTATTCCTTATGCTGATCAAAGCTTGTAAAATGTATGGAAAGACTTACTTGTTACCACACCAATGCTACGGTGATTGACAGATCCCCATTTGTACTTTGGCGTGTTGACAGAGCTCTTGACTCTCACTCTGTCACCCACTCTTATGGGTCCACTTGCTGCTAATGGAGGAGGAGGTTGGTCCAGGAGCTCACTATGGATGTAGCGCACCCAGTAAGTTCCACCCTTCCGTTGCCAGTCCACCTGCATATCAGATATAAAAATAATTATTGGATTAATTAGCAATAAATTCTAAAGAGCACAATTCAGATAACAATCTATAGTTTGAGGGTTTATACAAACAAATTTTCTAGGTTCCAATTAAAACACCAGTCATTTGAGAACAAACCTGAACATTAAGGTTGTGGAGAGATCCTCGATCCACACGCACAACACGCCCAATATCACCTTCATGAACCTCTTCATAAGTTCTGCAGCACCGCACAGTCATCCCAGGGCAGATA
>NC_091557.1:28390489-28402989 GCF_042767895.1 Penaeus vannamei
AAAAGTACAGGAGAGCAAGAGCAGCACAGGGAAACATACCTTCCTCCTCTTCTGTATCTGACTCGCTCTCTGGGGGCTGAGGCAGTGGGGAATCCACCAGCTTCAGGTCATACTTCCCTTCCTTGCCCATCCTGTATGAATTAGTGGACCCATTATCCCACTGCACTCGGATCCAACCATCCTCTCCCAGCTCTCCAATGACAGTACCCTCGCCAGGGAGAGGTCCATCCTGGTCGCCCCACTTCCAGTCTATGCCACGAACAACTCTCGTCCCAACCTGAGTGTGAGAGATATTTTGTCAGGAGGTTAATCATTGGTACCATTTTAAAAATCATGCTGGAATTTTCAAGTACTATGAAAATACTCAAATACAGCTAGAACTATGCATTGAGGTCCTAGGCAATGATCACAATGTATATGATAAATATATAGTTATAATCACCATGAAAAAAGTTGAATTTGATGTTAAGGAATATAATGGTGGAATACCACAACAGGAGCATACAGTTTCAGAGTTCTGTGGTTGTTATATAAGCACAGAGCAAACATAGACAAAAATATTTAAGCATCTAAATCATTCACCAATCACTTCTATAATGCACCTTCATCATTGCAGCAAGTTCTGGGCCAGAGAGAGGTGGGGGTGGCATGGCAGGTTTCTTTGCAGCTTCTTCAAAAATTGCTACCATTTCTTCCTTATCAGCATCTCTACTGGTAGAGGAACTTGACGGGCCTGAAAAAAAACAAATTAAACAAAACTTGCACTGCTTTACTTTAAAAAAAAATATATATATATATATAATAACATTTTGCATATCTGAAACTTCCTTTTTTGAATTCCTTAATCACTGGGAACAGGAGTAACCAATAACTTATCACTAAACCTAAGCAATAATATTCACTCCCCCCCCAATTAAATAATACATTCTCACAACAAAATACACAGGAGAGAAACTGTCAGCCCAATAATTTACCAATAAGTCTGAGTAACGTCTGTATCAATGCCAAAAGCCCCCCTGATACCAGCAGACTCAGGTCAGCTCCAGTGTGAGCTCTTGTCGTAAGGCACACCAAAGACAGTACGAATCTGTGGAAGATAAGGAAATCAAATTAATGCATTACAGATTGGAAGATAAGGAAATTAAATTAATGTATTACAGATTGGTAAAAATGCTTTTAAGAATCACAACTGATGATTTTACTATGCTAAAAATGGCAACAATTGTTTTGTATGTTTTCTTCAAGGATTTCTGGAAAAATATATACAATTATAAATAATTCCTTATAAGCAAGTTTAATTTTTCTTATGAATAAAAAAAGACAACTGCAGCAAAATTGCATATAACAAGCCATAAATTTTACCAATATCCTCTAACAATGTATCAAGGTTTTTTAATGTATCAAGGCCTTTTTTCTTAATTCTTACCAAAAAATGGCACTGAGAAAGAAAGAAAAAGACCCACAAATAACAAAAGATGGGAAATATGAACCTTGACAAGGGCATGGAGGCTAAAATGTTATGATCACGGCAGCTAAGGTTGGAGTCCTTGTAGGTGGGGTTGTCGCGACCCTTCAGCAACCTTCCAGTTGAATGTGCAGCAACACAGTGCTGCTCTGCTTTCAGCACATGTGCACGAAGCTCTCCCACAGCCCATTCCCACACTTGTGCCCAGGCAGCTCTTAAAACTGCTCGCTGATATACAGGAACAAGTGGTATGTTCTCCAAACAGTCAGGAAGAACAAGACTGTAAAACACATCCAATAATCAAACATTGAACTTCTACTCTTGTTTTTACAAAAATTCTAAAATATCATTACATTTCCAATATTTAATTAATCACATACTACAAGTTAGCATATCTTTATCCACATCTATTCATCTATTATATATCTATACTTATATCTATATCTACCTATCTATTCTATACCTATAAGCTGAGCATCTCTTATATACACAGTCAGAGGTAGTACTCAATGGATATGAAAGAATTAACTCACGTGTTCTTGGGAGCAAATGGAAGCAAACCCAGCCAACCATTAATGAGTGTGAGTCTCACTGAAGGTAGGAGATTATTTTTCTGAACAAGGCCAAGGAACATTTCTATCCCCTGCAAACGAGTCTCAGCTCTTTCCATCTGAAAATTCCAAAAACAAAATGACAATGCTTTTTTCAACCTTTTCTACATAAATGAGGTGGAAACCATCCTTGTATGAAGCACTTACATGAGAATTTTAGTGTCATTAATGGATAATACATTGATATGTGCTGGGATCATTTGACATTTAAAACTGACGGTGAATATGAACATAATGGAAAGAAGAAACTGCAAACACAATAAATATAAAAACAACATAATAAACAATATATCTAAGAAACCCTGTAGCAAAGAAATACGCACCTGAGAGAAAAATGCCTTACGCATTGCTTCAATATCAATGGTCTCCTCTGAACACACAAATTCAATTATTTTTGTAGAAATTTCAACAACCTTTGCTGTTGATGGAGGAGCTGTTGGGGTCAAGACTGTGGAAGGAATCATAATAGTTCCAACATTACTCTTACAGAATCAATGATCAATCAATCATATTTCTAAACTCAGTTACTAAGCTAAATTTCACCCGAAAGAGATATTCTGAAAGCAAGTCCAACTTTTGTCTCCTACATACGTGAGGATGGCCGTGAAGGCGAGTGTGTTGCCCCAGATGGTGAAGGGGACCGTTTCAGGTTGAGGCTCACAGATGCTTTCTTCCCTTCAATGGGAGGCTTCTTCAATTCAGTTGGCACTTTCTTTTCTTTGTCAGTCCCATCTACATCTCCATCTACTTTGATGTTGTTGTCAAGAGTAGGATCCCCTGGAAGCCGACTAAGATCCAAAGGTTCTGTTAAGTCCTTGCAAAGGTCTTCTCCCTTGTCCAGGTGACCACTTCTGACGTCCAGATCACAGCCATCATTACCATTGGGTCCGGCCTCACTCATGCTGTGACTGCTACTGCTGATGCTGATGTCTTCCACTGATCCTGACGTTCCTTTGGTGTCCTGCTGAAGCATCAGGGAAGAGAATATTGTCACTCAGAAACTCTAAATAAATCTAGCAATGGGAAAATTTTATCACTTCCTTAATTCCTACCGACAAAACAGAATGATAATTCCCATCAACAAAATACAGAGGTAATAACAAATCAAAAATCAAATATACTGTATGAACTTTAGGAATGTGATAGTTACCTCATTATTTCTAACTTTGAGTTGTAAAATCTTTACAGCACTCAAATCCAGAATCCGTATTGAAAGACTTAAATATCAATTATCATTACCTGTGGTTCATCTTTCTCCTGACTGGTAGCAGTGGTGTCATTAGAACGCAAACGAAGCAGCTGTGTTGCTTTTCTCCATCTTGAGATCCCTCGTACTGCAAACTTTTCCAGAGCTTCAACATCACCACAACTTGCAGGACGAACTTCATAGAAAACAAATCTGCAGGTAAGCAATGGTATTTGCTATAATTTTTTAACAGATGAAGAGGACCCAATTTTGTTTTCTTGAAAGTTTTATTTTAACTTTTCCAACTTCCTTTAATCAGTGAAATTTGTACTACCAACTGATGGCTTTTCTTTGGCCCTCTACTAACAATCTAGGATATTGACATACTGTACCCTATGTTAAACATAAAGCAATAAATGTAAGAAAACGAAAATCCATTATCAGTATTTTTTCTCTGCCCTTCCTTTCACCATTTTCTCTACAATTTGTTCAATAATGCTTCTTGTTTTAATTATAGGTTCTGATAACCACTTTAAGAAACATTACCTGCATCTTTCCATAACAGGAGCACACACTTCTTTATAAGAGCGTGTCAGCTCTTGTCTTCGCCTGATCAGAAGCCACTTGGTGTTGTGGACATGACGAATCACTTCTTGTAGACCCCGGGGTAAGTCAAGAGTTGCTTCCCAACCATGGCTGTCCTCAGCACTTAAAGCTAAGCCTGAAAGAGTGTGGCATATAAGTGTATGTGTGATTAACTAAATATCTATAGCAAATATATAACAAATTGAGTAATTCCTCCCCCCCCCCCCAAATAATCACTTCCAAACTTACAAATGCAAGTACAGTCCTTTTCTAAAATCAGCCTCACCTTGCTCAATCACTTCAATAAGTTGCGCAGTGAGGTGTGTATGTCGTAGAAGCGTGGCAGACACGAGGCGACCAACTTCCTCAATGGGATGATCAAGGGAAAAGTTTGTATGCAAGGAATGTCGTCCACTTTGCCGAATCTCTCGATCACAAATTGAAAGGAACATCTGAACATATGGATCCTGGAAGTATTTTTAACTTATTAATATACAGAGGATTAAAACTGGTACCGCATTTTCAAGGAGATATGAACTATGGTATTGAAATATTTCAATTTCATTACCAGTATCATACCCACTTGAAGTTTTCCATTTCAATTACAGTAAATCTCACAAACGAATATAGACATAGTCAATATCTCCAACTCACCTGTGTCTTCCCTTCCATTAAAGCAGACAGAAAATAATCTGCCATGTTCGAGAAATATGAGTCAATTTCAACCTGAGGTCCAGATGTCTGTCCCTGTGGCCTTGACTTCTTGTGTGCCAAGGGGTCCATAGGCCGAGGAAGTCTGACATCTCCTGGTGTTGTCACAGAGCCTGGAGTTGTGGCTGAAGATCCTGTTCGAGCTTCTCCTTTTTCTTCATCGTAGGGGTCAGGTGGCTGAACAGTCTGTGGGAAGGAAATAACATTTCACATCATTCTGAGTTAGTGCAAAGGACTTCACCAATCATGGCTATAAGTTAAATGGTCAATGTTTCCAGCCATCAAAAAAGAATTATTCTATGTGACATAGCTCTCTTTCAAAAAATTTCATTATTATATAAAACAAAAAAAAATTCAATGAATGATAATCTTAGCAACATGACACCTAAAATCAGTTTTAAAAAAAATTAAACAATTTTAAACAAGCAACTTTTTTCATATTCTAGAACTAGTGCCACATACAAACATTTAAAGTAAATATAAACACTTTACCTGGCACCCAGCTCTCATGAACTCTGCTGAAATCCACTTCTCATGATCTAATTCTCGAGGAGTTACAGGCTGGCCACGAGCTTGGCAACTTGCATAAACTCCTATGAGCATGGCAAGAGCCCTCTCGGTGTCTACAAGTGGTGAAGACAGTGTGCTTGCATCAAGCACCTGCATAGAAAAAGCAATTATTCACATTTCTTGAAGAAAGCAAGTTAGATACCTTGAAAATATATGTACACCCCCCAAAAGTTACATATTAATAGATAAATAGTGAGACAGACAGATTGATGTTAAAATTCACCTTCATCAAAAGTATTCATATAACTTACTCACCTGTACAACTTCTTGTTCTGGGTCCATGTAGTTTCCCACAAAATAACTTGCCATCATCTCCTTGGCCCGAGCTGAGTGGTTTGCCATCTCCCACACCTGTGTAGCATCTTGTCCTGCATAATACTGAAGTATGTCACTGCCACAAGGGGCAGTTGACCTGGAGACACAAAATGGAATATATCAGTATCACAATCCTAAAATAAGTATGAATCTTATAAGAGCCCACAAAAGAAATTTTTTAATTGGAATAAAAAAGGAGGAAAACTTGAATAGTCAAATTTAAAAACTGAAAACCATACCTGAAATCTTGGACATCATAGACCTTTCCATTCACCACTATCCATAGTCCACCATCTTTGTTGTGATTTTCTAGGTCTGCTTTTCGAATAACTGGTACTTCTTCTGTTTGCTTCGATGCATTTACTGATGAAGGTTATAAGAGCTAAGTTAAAATTTCTTTATAATCAACAATCCAATATTCAAATCTGTCACAAACCTCTTTTTTTCTTTACTACCCATCAGTTCCAAATATCTTCAAATAAATTTCACAAATACAACAATAGTGTTTCTAAATATTCCAAAAAAGATGATTAACAAACCAATGATCCCTGGCCATGCCATGTCTTCTGTGTCCTCCCTGTCAGCACCAGGAGCAAGCTGATTGAACCTATCCAGGGGCTCCAGCAAGCTCAGCAAGGGTGAGATCAGGTCACACAATAGAACCACATTGGGGTTATGAACTGACACCACAAGGAGTGACACAAACAGCTCACTGAGTAACAGGCCTTAAATATAAAAGAGAGGAGGGAGTCAGAAAGGGATAGAGAGAAATCTGCATTGCATAATGCAATCCATACATGTATTTCATAACAATACTTCATGCCATCAAAATTGATTTTCATAACAAGACCTGTGATATCTCTCTGGAGGATGGTGCAAGTCAGGGCTGTGAGGCGAGTGTTGATGGTGGCTAGGGAGGTGGCAATGGAGAGAGTGTCTGACACATGTCCCACCAGTAATGATAAGTACTTCCTCAACAGCCAACCTGCTCCCTCAAGTTCACTTTCTGCAATATTGTTTGGTTAATTATTCTGATTGTATAAAAATAATACAACTTTGTTTTTTATTCATTTTTACATAAAGTACACAAAACGAAGATAAAATATTCAGCTTCATAATAGATATAAAACTGAAATACTGGAATAAAAGATATAACACCTCACCAAACCACTTCATTACCAGACACAAATAAAATTATATTTCATGGCTGAACAGCCACTTACCTTGCATAACATGTCTGGGACTCATGTTACTTTCCACTGGGAACAAATGACTGACTAACAGGCGTTGAAACCTTAATAACAACTGAATGGAAGGTGACAAATCTCCCTGCACTCCTTCTGCACTCATCATACTGCCACTTCTTTCATTATGTCCATCAATTAACACTGCAGATGAGATCATAGACATGTTGTCTGGAGCTATTGCCTGAAATAATAAAAATCATCATTTGAATTCCTTTTCGTGGGGTATTTAACATCTGTAAAAAATATCTTTGAAAAAGACTTCACTGGTTGCACAAATGACTCTATTAAGTTTAGATATAACAAAAAGCTCTGAATCTACTGTTTAAAATGTTTTAAAAAATGGGAGAATTATACCTGTAACCGCATCAGTGTCTGCGTTGAAGCATTTCTCAAGAGCTGTCGCACAAGGTGGAGTAATGGCAATGTAGCAGACTGGTCATCAGACATGGAATTATCAAAGGAACGTCGAGCAGCAGCCCCTTCTCCCCCTCTCACGTTCTTTCTTGGGCTAATGTTAGCTCCTCCAACACTGTTGATGCTACTACTTATGGTGGCACTCTGGGTTACTTTGTTCTTTTCTGTGCATTCAGCTTCTTGCACTTCAACTGTAAAGATGAATTACCATAAAGCATACAGAACAGATAATGATAAGCTTTTTTTATGAAATGAGAGAACATCGAAAATTTCATGTTAACTAATATCTGAAGTTACTTACATTTTATTGCAGCATCAAGGGCCATTTCTAATCCTCCATCTGCCATAAGGCTTGAGACAAGAAGATCTATCATGAATCGACGTCCTGAGCTCATGCTAGATATGTCTGAACCTGTGAAAAATAAAAATATGTCTACACATTTAAATTTTCTGTATAGAAAGCAAACAGATAAATATGTTTTGGAAACAGATGTAAGTTGGATAATACTATATCATACCACTATGTCAACCACACCACTGCTTTATTCAAACCAACAGCATTTAAATCAACATAACCTATAAATGATTTCCAACTTATTTCTTTTATTTTACCTGTACTTGGTAAAAGAGATGACAAAGCTTTAGCTCTTTCTTCTGCTGTTGGTAACAAAATGGACCAGCCTGTCTGAAGAGTAGCTTGTGCAGCTCCCTGTAATAAGATGAAGATCAACATTGACAACATGCATTTCTTATAGGATACAATTTCAATATAGTGATAAATGTATAAAAAATATAATCAATACAGAACTAAGAGATTATAACTGTAAATCTTTATATTAACAAAACTATTTAATCTATTTAACTATTTAACTATTTAACTGTACTTCAGTAAGATAATTTACAACCATGTTTTTTAAAGTTTTGAACTCTAATAATAAAAGAATTATTTCCTCAAGCATACCTGAATTGTTGGAAGAACGCCAGAGCTACTTGCAAGATTAACAACCCTTTGTTTCAGGCTGCTGAGGAGTGAAGACCCAACATGTAGGCCCACACTGTCCACATCTGTGTGATTCTGCACAGCAGCATGTAACTGAGAAAAAAAAGACAGACAAGTAATACACAATTCACTTGTATATAATTCTTACATCTTTTTTATCAACTTCATTTCATCTTTATTAACTTCTTATTTTTTTGTCTTTATTTTAATACCTTTAAGACTTCAAATGCCATTACCTGTAGCCTCAGAAGATTGAGCCCAGCAACTACCATGCACTCCTGCTCTTGGGAAGGAATGTGATCATCAGCCAGGCCTTCTCCTACTCGATCCAGCAGATCATTAAGTTTAGTGAAAGTTTCTTCACAAACCTCAACAACATAAGGGGTGCGTGTGGAGACAGACCATGACATCTTTGTACTCCAAGCAAAGGTCTGAAACAAACAAATAAAAAGTAAAAGATAAAAGTAAGAAAATTAATACCATACAAAAATTAATCCACTCAACCAATCCAACACATTCACTTCCAAGTTCTACATCATGAAATAACTTGAACAAACAAAAGAAAACAGAAAAACAAGGCAAACACCTAATACTTCAACACTTATGTTACTTACTTGTGATGGGCCACAGGCAATACCAATGATACTCTTCCCATGTAATGTTGACATCAGTGTTGGTTCAGCCAGAGAAGCATGAGGTGAATCTCCTAATTGTGCTTGGTCATTACGGCCCCAGACATATACCTCCCCATCCTCAGTAAGGACCAGACTGTGCATGCAGCCTACTGCCACTTCACGGACCTTTTTGCCTGCAACATAAGATAGAGAAATAGACATGGGCATATCATCCTGCATTTGATGGTAATTTCTTATCATAAATTAGGTATTTATATGTAAGATTAAAAAACACAGATTTATGAAATATGTGTTTGCAGTATTATACAGGTTCATTACACTTAATTGTTCATCCACTGTGTATAAAATATATTACATCAACTCTCACCTGCAAGAGCCTTGACCTGTCTTGGATATCGAATGTGCTCTTCACTATTATGGCCTAGACGATGATTGTCACCTTTGCCCCACGTGAACAAGGATCCATTTTTGCTTAATGCTAGAGAGAACTGAGCGCCACAAAATACTCTGCATATTTCTTGTCCCTTTAAACAATGAAATGCAGATATTCAGTACATTTACTAATGTAACTTTAAACACATGATGCAATAGGTTACATTAAATTTTCATTTAACAATACACTAGCACCTAAAATATTAATTTCATATACAGTGTGCTTGTCTAATTGACTAAAAACAACAAGCAAAACCATATAACATACCTGTAACTTGTCCACCAGCTTAGGAACTTTTGAACCGTCTGAGCCACCACGCCCCAACTTCCCATAGTCACCATCACCCCACGAGTACACTAAACCTGAATCTGTCACTGCTATTGTTTGAGCATCTCCACTTCCACAAGCCACATCAAGAACACGTTCTCCTGTGAATCAGTAAATATTTTAAAACTAGTGATCTTCATATTCAATTCAAATTAAAACCTATGAACTAGCTTAAGCCAGTGCTTGTGTTATTGTGAATACTATGATATGATCAAATGTAACATTGTCAAACATAAGTCTGAAGGCAAATTCTCACTATATTTAAATTCTGCATACCTTTTAATGCTGATACAAGAGTTGGTGTACTGTGATCATCAGAAGAACCATGTCCCAGTCTTCCATAGTTGCCTTGACCCCACGTGTACAGCTCACCTTCAGCTGTAATAGCAGCACTGTATGTTGAACCACAAGCTATTCCTACCACAGTCTTTCCTTGAAGTTCTTGGATCAAAGTTGGTTCCTCTCTTGAACTACTGTCTCCATGGCCTAAGCGACCACCATCTCCATTTCCCCATGAGTATACCTAGTGATGGAATAAAAAATGAGAATCAACTACATACATTCAATCAAAATCAATTCATCATATGTAGCAGTGAAACAAGCATAACTTAAAAAAATACAAACCCACTATTTCAAGAATGTAAATGCTAAATGAAATTCATATTTTCACCTTATCTACTCAAATAGAAATTCCTCACCTGGCCATTAGCAGTGAGAGCCAAATAGTGCTTTCCATCAGGGTGGGCTGCAATCTTAAGTACCTCATCCTCAGGTTGACCTGGAACTGGCTGAGGACATTGTGTCTCTGAATTATAGTAAAGGCAGTACATTGTTCCTTTTTGCGTGAGGATGAGCAAGCAACGCTCTGCACAAGCAACATATTTTATTCCTAATTCTGCTAGTGAGTCACAGTAATTTAAGGGTCTTGATGGACTAGAAACACCTGACCAGGCCAACCAACCCCAACAAAGGACCTGAAAACAAAAAAATAACAAGAAATTTTTACAAGTTTGGCTAAAGACAATGAGATAAAATATCTACATTTTTCCCCTCTATTTACCTCATACTTTAATCATATCGCTATAACTTCCTGCTTATTTTCTGAACAGGGATACTCCTTATTCTATTTCAACACATATTACGACCCAGTCTAGTTTCAGGAAGAGAATTCCCAAGCAAATATATCTCTGAATACAACATAAAATGTTAATTCACCTCTTGCCCCTGAGTGGGCCTTCCATGCGGGCTGTGAAGCGGTGGAGTGTGTGGGGCAGCAAGGCGATCCAGGTGACAGAGGAGGATTACTGCTGCTTGTTCCAAGTCTACACTTACTTCCTCGTCCTCTGGCAACTCCAGGTAACGCAGGAGACACTCAGTTGGGCTTACCTAGAAGCAAGTAAAAATGATCCTTTCACTAACTTCACATAGGATGACATAGTCTTGGCTAAGTTGTTTTCTTTCATATCTGATTCTGAACAAATTATCAAGAAGATAACACTTAAACAAGAAAAAAAAAGTCTATCACTTGCAAATCAAACTACCAACTCAAGACAAAAAATATATACCTCCAATGGTGCATTTTCATCCCACAATGAGGATGAGGTTGGCTGTGACTTGAGGAGAGGGATGGAACCAAATCTTTGGAGGACTGGAAGTAGTGGTGCACTTGTGCCGTGACTGCTGACACGGTTGTCAACCTGGTTTGGGTAATTTGAGGTTGATAAGAAAGACAAATGTAAAAATATAAAATTTCTGATACTTATCTTCTAGTACATACCTAATGAAAATCTGTATCAGCTCCAATAATCATTAAATTTTTTTCTTGTGATATAGTCAATCAAACAAACATACAAATAAATAATTATGAATGGATGATAATCAGCCGGTTTGTTAAAATTGTGCGTGGCCAGACCCAAACAATATTCATATACTGGACATGCATTAATAAAGAAATAAATGCATATCTATCACTCTAGACATACATATTAACTTAGCAAATAGATAGATAAATGTATATCTATCAAATATATAGACAGATATGCATTTATTTCTGTGTATATGCATGTCTGTATTTATGAATATTCATTGGGTTGGGCCTCACACAATTATAACAAACTGGTCTAATATCTTTAGTAATAACTCTGAATTGAAATAACAGATTTATATAATGTTAACAAGCTAAATAATTTCACACTGACATCACCCAATTTATGATCCTTTTCAACTATTCTAATCTGATGTAACATACCTGATTCCTTCCTGAATCCCACAGCTGGAGAAGAAGAGTGATCACTGTCAATAGGGTGGAGAGAGTTGCACGCTGCAGTGCCAAATGGAGCAGGAGGGAAAGAGCCATGTGCCGATCACCAAGCGGTACACGGGTCATGCTGCTTCCACCAGTTCCTGCATCAACATTTGGATTTTATGAATCCATAAAGCTAAAGAAATGCACATAGGCCTATTATAATACTTAATAAGGATGAACCCTTATCCTCAATTTCATTTATTGTACACACATACATGTTCTTTTAAAAATCTTCAATTATATAATCACAAGCAAAACCTTACATTTTCATGACAAAAACCTAAGTATCTATACATTAATAACACAATTTATGTTTCAAATAATAACTTATACTCATGCAACATAAACTACATAAAAAAATGCAAAAACTCCAAAACTTCTGATTCAGGATGTCTCTCAGACTCTTACCTCCACCTGACACCTGACTCAGAACAACAGAAGTGAGGAATTTCTGCGACCTCTCAACTACATCCAGCCACACAGATGATACAGATGATTCATCAAACAATGTGGCTTCTGGAAGTGTTTCTAAAGCTTCAAGAGATTCCTGTTGAGAAAAAGGGGATAGAAAATTACATATATATATAAATAGGAAAAATTAAGAGTATAATATAACACAAAGAAAACTTACTCACTATCCAATTTTCATATTACATATCTTAATTCATGAAGTAAGTGGGAGAAAAATTATATCAA
>NC_091557.1:28422989-28435489 GCF_042767895.1 Penaeus vannamei
CAGCAGTAGTAATTATCTGCTTATTAGTTATTTTATAAAGTTTCCATTGGGATAAGTCATTCAATAACAAAAATATCTACAGTATACGTTTCTCTGTAAATTATGAAGCATAACAGTCTGCACAGACACACGCAGTCCTTGTGGAATGTACGTGTTGTAACTACTTTTTTCTTTAAATCGTTTTCTACCTTTCCTTGCGTCCCATTGCCATTTCCGCCTAATTAACAATGTTAAATTGTCAGTAATTAATATTGGTCTGAATATCATTACTTTCTTGGGAAGATAATCGATTAAACCGAGTTTGAGCAAATAGGAGTTTAAATTCAGTGTCAGTAATTGTCAACCCTTTCGAATAGAACTATAACCAAGGTACTTAGGATTAAGCCCCACATCTTTGCACATTTCACTGCAGATGTCACGAGGGCTGAAAGTGTTTTCAACGAAAAAATTCTGAGCATTCGCTGACCGTAGTATATTGCATAAATTGACAGGACTGAAAACAGGAGAGAGCTAAATAGCACCATTTCCTTTAGCCCATGAGGATGCGCCGTGAGATACCAGACGTAGCAAATTGAATAATTATTATTGTATTTTAATTGATATTACAATTTCCAGGAGTAAAACTGAAATTATCTTTTTATCGATGATCAGTGTTCCATGCTACAAGTAACAGTAGGCAACCTCTAGATCATTCTCATTTTTGGGTTCAGAAGGGTATATGGAAGTGGTTCTACCTATTCTAGTACCTTGATTATAAGTGCGATTTGAGTTCTCTTTGTTTTTAAAAATGTCTACGTTTTATACATATTTCCCTTACCGACCATGCCTGTGTGAGTACCGTTGGGCAGAATGGTACCCCAGCGAGCAGGTCCTGGATGTTGGAACACTGGTGTGAAATTCAGCGATCTTCCTATCGCCTGTACCACCTGAAATGTTCTTTCCTTTACTCTCTATATACAAAATCATTGGGAAAAATAATGTTTATTTTGTTCTGAACAGTGTGTACCTTTGTTTCAATGATCTAAAAAAATATACATACAAAAAAGTCAAGGAACTATGTCCAATTATGAAGCCAACCAATCGAACTGGCGACCATTTGGCAAATGCAAAAAGTCAAGGAGGCCGAACGATAGTTAAACTCAATCTGAAATTGGTTTAGGGAGGCTGTAGTGTAAAAAAAAAAAAAAAAAAAAAAAAAAAAAAAAAAAAAAAAAAAAAAAAAAAACTCTGGTGATAGGAGATATCTGAATATACAGAATATATTCTTATCGGATTTCAAATGTAAATGAGCAGAAACAAGACAGATTAAACTAAAAACTAAACACTAAACCCATAAGAATCTTTTTACCTATGCTTATTGACACTAAGGCTTTCAACCTTATATTACTACCGTATGAAATAGCAACACTAACATTTTAAGACCATTCTTCGAATTAGGTTGAAGGAATTGCAACTTGTCCTATCAGCAGAAGCCATCAAACAATGCTGTAAATGTGAATAGCAAAACGCAAACTGCATTGATATAATTGTAGAAAAACCCGCTGTCCACAAACTAGGTTTACTGAAAATGAGCCATTAGTTTAAAACATCCTGCTAGATTTCCTTTACAGCTCTGAAGGGATAGAGGGGAAGAAGGTATATAACAAGAACAGAGGTAACAAGGTCAATGAAAAAGGGTATCGGACCTGAGGATGTACGAAAAGAAAATGCCGTTGAGGTTGAAATTGTGCAACAGCTTGCAAACGTGAACAACAGCGGTGTCTGTCGATGGCAGATAAGTGTGTTGTTCATGCGTTCCTTGGATACAACGTATGTGTGCTGTGAAATACTTGATGTGACTAGCACCGGCCTCATCAGAATTGTATTTATAACATGGATGTGGGTCAGGTTGCGGCGGAGGCTGTTCACCTGGCGAAAGGTGAATATACACAGAGAGGGTGAAGGGGGAAGGAGAGAGTTGATTTCCTGGCTGTATGGCAGACTGAGAACAGGCAGAGAGGAGTCTCTTTGGGAGGAGAGTCTTGCGACGCCTTGGATCGCGCGCGCGTCGAGAGCGAGGCTAGAGAAGGTCAGGTTGCTGAGAAATCGAAATAAGGAATCAAGGATCAGAGGTATAAAGGATGACAGAACAGAGCGACAGAGCAATTTTTTCCTGTATTTACCTTCCTCTCTACATCCGCAGATGAAAATGAAATCAGGATTTTGAAAATGTTATTTTATATTTAAGTAAATCTAGTTTGTGGATGATAAATTTTCTACCAGTTGTAATGATTTTTTGATAGATATTAAGCTTTGCATATCTTAAAACTGTAATTCCTTTTCCAAGCCTGATTTAACAATTATGTTTGATGTATAAAAGAAACAAGACAGGAAGTGCTTCTAGATATAAGTAGAACTATATGTCTTATAGGATAAATGGAACCGTGTTACCGACAAAAGTACAATCTAATGAGAATTAGAGAGAAAAAAATCGTACTAGTAAAATGTTACCTTTTCTGATGAATACCCACCTGTCATATCAGAGCACGTATGGTTAGTATAGCCATAAACATTGCAATTGGGTTTATCTTACAGCCAATACAGAAAATAAGTTTTTAGCAGCCCCATAGATTGCGACCACCAAACTTCGCGGGCTTCAAGAATTTTGGAAGAACAAAGGGTTGCTCATTCCAGTCTTTTTTCTAAGATCAGTGACGTGTGTGTGTCAGATAGATAGATAGAGTGAGTAAGTGAGTGAGTGGGTGAGACTGAGCGAGAGTGAGTGAGTGAGTGAGTGAGTGTGTGCGTGAGTGTGAGAGAGAGTGAGTAAGTGAGAGAGAGAGAGAGAGAGTTCTAAGAGTGAGTGAGAGAGAAAAAAACATTGCAGTATTTACAAATTTAACATTGAAACAACATAAAATTACACAAACTAGCATCACAATCCTTACATCATACTTTCTACCTCAAGTCCTCACCCTGATATCGATACCCGACACGTTATGCAAAAAGCCGTCTTTGTCCACGTCTGAGAAAACGGAGGGAGCGTGGTTGAACGTAAACACACGCAGTTCTCGTCCCTTGAGGTCGCGTAACTGTGAAAAAAAACTGTGATTAATAAAGGAATTCATACGTTGTTCAGTTTTCACTTTTAGGTTTGGCTTCTAAATTTTCTCCCCTGATTTGAGGAGGTGAGAAAGAAGGATGAAGATAAGCTTATTTAGAGAAACATTGTGCAAAATATACTCGATGGTGATTATATATTTCTCTCTCTCTCTTCTCCCTCCCTCCCTCCCTCCCTCTCACAATCTCTCTCTCTCTCTCTCTCTCTCTCTCTCTCTCTCTCTCTCTCTCTCTCTCTCTCTCTCTCTCTCTCTCTCTCTCTCTCTCTCTCTCTCTCTCTCTCTCTCTCTCTCTCTCTCTCTCTCTCCCTCAATTGTAGAGATACCGTGATGTATATTAGTATGCTATTAACAAGTCGATAGATACGTAAATATCCATGGCGACACCAATGCAATGGACAAGAGAGAGGGAAAATGACTGACAGACATGTGGGCAGACAAATAAATGCACTTGCAGATTCTGTATCACTTTGCTTTTTACCTTATCAGGAAACACGTCCACGAGGGTGACTGGTTCGCCGTGTCTCCATACATTTAGGAACTTGATGGTTTCTTCACTATACAGCTGATGCGTGTACAAGGTAAGTTCGTTTTCAGTGCGACCAGGCCTGCCAAGGAGCATATAAATTTTCTTATTCTTGGTGTGAATAATGATAACTCGTAAATAATACTATGGTTGAATTCATGTAGATATTTATACACAAACGCAGAGACAGCCATGTACGCAAGCATATGTTGTTAGATTCGTAGATATACACAAACAGAGGATTGATGGAGAGATTCAGATATAGATAATGACATAAATATAGAAACTGATTTAAACAGTGATGAATAAACAGATCTTTGGACAGAGACAGACGAAAAAAATACTATAAAAAGACACAATTATACAACCGAAAAAGACTCACAAGAAAAACAAGACATCAACAGTCTTTTGAAGCTTGTACATAACTGCTATGCGCTGAAGATCGAACTTGCTGGACTGGGAGAGGAAGACGTAGCGACCCCGCCAGTCCCAAGCGTCGTCGTCTGCGTCCAGGAAGTCCTTGAGCAAGACCAGGTCCTGGGAGTTCGAAAGAGCCTCTGTTTATCCAGGATATATGCGGTGTGCGAGTGCGGTTTGGAATTTTTGGTTTTTGCTTATTTTTCGTTTAGTGAATTTCTTGGCGTTGATATTATTTATGTGTTGTTGTTTTTTTATCTGGTGGTTTTTCCTAATGTGAATTAATATATGACTATAATTTTCAGTGTCTATGTAGTGTGTCAATGGTCAATGATCACCATGTCTCCTTTTGTAATATGATAATCTTATCCTGTGTAGCCTCTGTTTATGTCTGTTTCGAGTGGCGCTGAAAGGAACAGACTAATAAGACATTTCTGAAGATAAAACGTTTGTGTATTGATATAGACTAGACATGTTTGGGAGTATGTAGAAAAGAATGATGGTGAAGACAAGTGTTACTAGACAAATCGGTGAACATGATGTGTTAGGAAAGAATGATGAAAAGGGAGAGAGAGAGAGAGAGAGAGAGAGAGAGAGAGAGAGAGAGAGAGAGAGAGAGAGAGAGAGAGAGAGAGAGAGAGAGAGAGAGAGAGAGAGCGAGCGAGAGCGAGAGCGAGAGCGAGAGCGAGAGCGAGAGCGAGAGAGAGAGAGAGAGAGAGAGAGAGAGAGAGAGAGAGAGAGAGAGAGAGAGAGAAAGAAAGAAAGAAAGAAAGAAAGAGAAAGAAAGAAAGAAAGAAAGAAAGAGAGAGAGAGAGAGAGAGAGAGAGAGAGAGAGAGAGAGAGAGAGAGACAGACAGACAGACAGACAGACAGACAGAGAGAGAGAGTGTTAAAGCCTACCTGAGCAATGATGATGTAGATATCACAGTTCGTCGGCCTCCAAAGTGGTTTCCAACTCTGACCACCGAGAGTCATTACCGACACCTGTGTAAACGAAACGGTTATGTCTGCCTACTCATTATTGCAGTCGTGGTCAAAATTTCGAGAGAGGCGCCTTTGACTTTACAATATGGATATTTGGCTGAAGGTCACAGCTACTTAAAAGAAAAGAAATACATTATGTCCTTTTTTACAAGTAGATTTCCCCTGTCGTTTATATATATATATATATATATATATATATATATATATATATATATATATATATATATATATATATATATATATATATATTTTTTTTTTTTTTTTTTTTTTTTTTTTTTTTTTTTTTTTTTTTTTTTTTTTTTTTTTTTTTTTTTTTTTTTAGGTTTAACACTGCACAATCAAGGTTGATATAACAAACGCTTTTGGCATAGAAATCAGAATATCCCATGCAGGCCTATTACAAAGATGTCTCTCCGTAGATATTTATCCAACCTCCCATGACCCTCCGACGCCTCTCCTCCTTCCATAAGTGTTACTGCATTACCCAAAGCCACGCCCACCTGGTACAGTAGCCGGCGCTCCACCATGAGGTCGACAAGGCGCAGGGTGACGTCCGCGGAAAAGGGATCGTCGGTCGAGAGGATGACGAACGAGCACCCGCCGAACTGTTCCTCCGCCAGCCGGTCGAGCGCGTTCTTTGCCGAGCTCGCCTGGGGTCGACACCGAGGGGTTAGGAGGGTAGGTACCAAGGGGTTAGGGGAGGGTCGACACCAAGGGGTTAGGGGAGGGTAGGTACCAAGGGGTTAGGGGAGGGTCGACACCAAGGGGTTAGGGGAGGGTAGGTACCAAGGGGTTAGGGGAGGGTGGACACGAAGGGGTTAGGGGAGGGTAGGTACCAAGGGGTTAGGGGAGGGTCGACACCAAGGGGTTAGGGGAGGGTAGGTACCAAGGGGTTAGGGGAGTGTCGGTACCAAGGGGTTAGGGGAGGGGAGGTACCAAGGGGTTAGGGGAGGGTCGACACCAAGGGGTTAGGGGAGGGTCCACGCCAGGGGGGTAGGGGAGGGGGGGCGCCAGGGGGTTAGGGGAGGGTCGACACCAAGGGGTTAGGGGAGGGTCGACGCCAAGGGGTTAGGGGAGGGTCGGTACCAAGGGGTTGGGGGAGGGTCGACGCCAAGGGGTTAGGGGAGTGTCGGTACCAAGGGGTTAGGGGAGGGTCGACACCAAGGGGTTAGGGGAGGGTAGGTACCAAGGGGTTAGGTGAGTGTCGGTACCAAGGGGTTAGGGGAGGGGAGGTACCAAGGGGTTAGGGGAGGGTCGACACCAAGGGGTTAGGGGAGGGTCGACGCCAAGGGGTTAGGGGAAGGTCGACACCAAGGGGTTGGGGGAGGGTCGACGCCAGGGGGTAAGGGGAGGGGCGACGCCAAGGGGTTAGGGGAGGGTCAACACCAAGGGGTTAGGGGAGGGTCGACACCAAGGGGTTAGGGGAGGGTCGACGCCAAGGCGTTAGGGGAGGGTCGACGCCAAGGGGTTAGGGGAGGGTCGATGCCAAGGGGTTAGGGGAGGGGCAACACCAAGGGGTTAGGCGAGGTTAGGTACCAAGGGGTTAGGGGAGGGGCGACACCAGGGGGTGGGGGGAGGGCCGACGCCAAGGGGTTAGGGGAGGGTCGGTACCAAGGGGATAGGGGAGGGTCGACACCAAGGGGTTAGGGGAGGGTCGACGCCAAGGGGTTAGGGGAAGGTCGACACCAAGGGGTTAGGGGAGGGTCGACGCCAAGGGGTTGGGGGAGGGTCGACACCAAGGGGTTAGGGGAGGGTCGACACCAAGGGGTTAGGGGAGGGTCGACACCAAGGGGTTAGGGGAGGGTCGACGCCAAGGGGTTAGGGGAGGGTCGACGCCAAGGGGTTAGGGGAGGGTCGACACCAAGCGGTTAGGGGAGGGTCGACACCAAGGGGTGAGAGGAGGGTCGACACCAAGGGGTTAGGGGAGGGTCGACACCAAGGGGTTAGGGGAGGGTCGACACCAAGGGGTTAGGGGAGGGTCGACACCAAGGGGTTAGGGGAGGGTCGACACCAAGGGGGTAGGGGAGGGTCGACACCAAGGGGTTAGGGGAGGGTCGACGCCAAGGGGTTAGGGGAGGGTCGACACCAAGGGGTTAGGGGAGGGTCGACGCCAAGGGGTTAGGGGAGGGTCGACACCAAGGGGTTAGGGGAGGGTCGACACCAAGGGGTTAGGGGAGGGTCGACACCAAGGGGTTAGGGGAGTGTCGGTACCAAGGGGTTAGGGGAGGGTCGACACCAAGGGGTTAGGGGAGGGTCGACACCAAGGGGTTAGGGGAGGGTCGGTACCAAGGGGTTAGGGGAGGGTCGACACCAAGGGGTTAGGGGAGGGTCGACACCAAGGGGTGAGGGGAGGGTCGGTACCAAGGGGTTAGGGGAGGGTCGACACCAAGGGGTTAGGGGAGGGTCGACAGCAAGGGGTTAGGGGAGGGTCGGTACCAAGGGGTTAGGGGAGGGTCGACACCAAGGGGTTAGGGGAGGGTCGACCGGAAGGGGTTAGGGGAGGGTCGGTACCAAGGGGTTAGGGGAGGGTCGACGCCAAGGGGTTAGGGGAGGGTCGACACCAAGGGGTTAGGGGAGGGTCGGTACCGAGGGGTTAGGGGAGGGTCGACACCAAGGGGTTAGGGGAGGGTCGGTACCGAGGGGTTAGGGGAGGGTCGGTACCAAGGGGTTAGGGGAGGGTCGGTACCAAGGGGTTAGGGGAGGGGAGGTACCAAGGGGTTAGGGGAGGGTCGACGCCAAGGGGTTAGGGGAGGGTCGACACCAAGGGGTTAGGGGAGGGTCGACACCAAGGGGTTAGGGGAGGGTCGACACCAAGGGGTTAGGGGAAGGTCGGTACCAAGGGGTTGGGGGAGGGTCGACACCAAGGGGTTAGGGGAGGGTCGACACCAAGGGGTTAGGGGAGGGTCGGTACCAAGGGGTTAGGGGAAGGTCGACACCAAGGGGTTAGGGGAGGGTCGACACCAAGGGGTTAGGGGAGGATCGACACCAAGGAGTTAGGGGAGGGTCGGTACCAAGGGGTTAGGGGAGGGTCGACACCAAGGGGTTACGGGAGGGTCGACACCAAGGGGTTAGGGGAGGGTCGGTACTAAGGGGTTAGGGGAGGGTCGACACCAAGGGGTTAGGGGAGGGTCGGTACCAAGGGGTTAGGGGAGGGTCGACACCAAGGGGTTAGGGGAGGGTCGACAGCAAGGGGTTAGGGGAGGGTCGGTACCAAGGGGTTAGGGGAGGGTCGACACCAAGGGGTTAGGGGAGGGTCGACACCAAGGGGTTAGGGGAGGGTCGGTACCAAGGGGTTGGGGGAGGGTCGACACCAAGGGGTTAGGGGAGGGTCGACACCAAGGGGTTAGGGGAGGGTCGGTACCAAGGGGTTAGGGGAGGGTCGACACCAAGGGGTTAGGGGAGGGTCGACACCAAGGGGTTAGGGGAGGGTCGACACCAAGGGGTTAGGGGAGGGTCGGTACCAAGGGGTTAGGGGAGGGTCGACACCAAGGGGTTAGGGGAGGGTCGGTACCAAGGGGTTAGGGGAGGGTCGACACCAAGGGGTTAGGGGAGGGTCGACAGCAAGGGGTTAGGGGAGGGTCGGTACCAAGGGGTTAGGGGAGGGTCGACACCAAGGGGTTAGGGGAGGGTCGACACCAAGGGGTTAGGGGAGGGTCGGTACCGAGGGTTGGGGGAGGGTCGACACCAAGGGGTTAGGGGAGGGTCGACACCAAGGGGTTAGGGGAGGGTCGGTACCGAGGGGTTGGGGGAGGGTCGACACCAAGGGGTTAGGGGAGGGTCGGTACCGAGGGTTAGGGGAGGGTCGACACCAAGGGGTTAGGGGAGGGTCGGTACCAAGGGGTTAGGGGAGGGTCGACACCAAGGGGTTAGGGGAGGGTCGACACCAAGGGGTTAGGGGAGGGTCGACACCAAGGGGTTAGGGGAGGGTCGGTACCAAGGAGTTAGGGGAGGGTCGACACCAAGGGGTTAGGGGAGGGTCGACACCAAGGGGTTAGGGGAGGGTCGGCACCAAGGGGCTAGGGGAGGGTCGACACCAAGGGGTTAGGGGAGGGTCGACACCAAGGGGTTAGGGGAGGGTCGACACCAAGGGGTTAGGGGAGGGTCGACAGCAAGGGGTTAGGGGAGGGTCGGTACCAAGGGGTTAGGGGAGGGTCGACACCAAGGGGTTAGGGGAGGGTCGACACCAAGGGGTTAGGGGAGGGTCGGTACCGAGGGTTGGGGGAGGGTCGACACCAAGGGGTTAGGGGAGGGTCGACACCAAGGGGTTGGGGGAGGGTCGACACCAAGGGGTGAGAGGAGGTCGTATACGGTGGGTTTCTTCATTTACACCCACGACACTTTTTTAAACCTCCGATACGTCCGCGACCCCCGGTTTTCCCTTTAGGAAAGGGGGATTAAGTAGACATATTCTGCAATCCGTATTAGCTCTACATGACTAACTTTAAATAGGCCTATATTATCCGCCCCCTAGATTTTGACCCCTTGCCTTTAAAATTAATTTAAAGATACTTCACAAAAAATGGGAAGAAAAGTCACCTGCACATCCCAAACCGAGGTCTGGCGCCGTGGTCCCAGGCTTGCTACCATTGCACTCAGTCCAATCAGTAGCACGACCGATGGCCCAAACATTGCACTGAAAAAACAGACATTACTTCGTGAATTAAATTGATTATGCAGTCAATTGTTGATTAAATACTTTTGCGGCTATGGAACAATCTCTAGGGGAAAATGAAATACACAAAAATCTGTATCTAAATACTTTTACATTAGAAACTACGGACATGCAGATAAAAAAGTCACCATTTACAGGGACAAAATACGATAGTAATAATGTTAAGAAAAAATAATTGTAAAGCAGCCTTAAGCAGCAAAGTCAATAGTATTACAATCACTCCTCGCAATATTCTAACAAAGACAAATCAAAAACTCGTAAAAACGAAAAAAAAACGAGTTAGCTCAACCTGTACATGCTGTCGTGAGGAGGGACTTCGAAACACTGGCTGATGGCATTGCATTTCTTCCCATAAGTAGAGTGTTGAGATTATTATTTCCGATTTAGACAACCCGTCTCATGTCGTCTGTTTTTTCTTTCTCTACCTTTTTTATAGTTTTTATTTCTTCCTTTCTTTCTTTCTTTTTTATAGATTTGTGACTGATGTCCTTGCTTTATATTCACTCATGTGACTTTTAAACCTCTCTCTGATTTTTTGGAAATACCGTGATTGAGATCAGCTGATTTGAAATGTAATTAGTTCAATTAACTGGCTTGAATTTTCCAAGCTTGATGAGACGCTGTTATAAGAATGACAGTGGGATTATGGGGGCGATTTGGACGAAGACACACGCACATAGTATGTAAAAATGCGTATGAATGTATATGGATATATATATATATATATATATATATATATATATATATATATATATATATATATATATATATATATATATATATATATATATATATATATATATATATATATATTTCAATGTATATGCATATCCAGATTGAAACATGTCCTCGCTTTCTGTCTTTCTGTCTTTTTCTTTATTTATGCACACACATATATGTGTTTATGTATATATATATATATATATATATATATATATATATATATATATATATATATATATATATATGTATATATATATATATATATATATATATTTTTTTTTTTTTTTTTTTTTTTCTTAATGTGTGTGTGTGTGTGTGTGTGTGTGTGTGTGTGTGTGTGTGTGTGTGTGTGTGTGTGTGTGTGTGTGTGTGCATGCATATATATAAGTACACACACACTCACACATATATATAAGTGTGTATATGTGTATATATGTATATATATGAATATATACACACGCACACACATATATATATGTATATAGTTACATACACACACACACACACAACCACACACACACATACACACACACACACACACACACACACACACACACACACACACACACACACACACACACACACATATATATATATATATATATATATATATATATATATATATATATATATATATATATATATATATATATTCATGGATATGTATATATATATATATATATATATATATATATATATATATATATATATATATATATATATATATATATGCATGTATGTATATATATATATATATATATATATATATATATATATATATATGTATGTATGTATGTATGTATGTGTATATATGTATATATTGACATATGTATATATGCATGCATGCAGTAAATACTTACATGAATTGTACATATACATCGACTCGTACAGGAAATTTACCCCGAAACCCAACTACAGCGGCGATCAGACTGACAGACCACAATGAGCCAGGAAAGGGCGCGTGGCAATCAGATACGAAATGGAAATAAAATCTGCGTTGACTGACACCCCGAATGAGCCATCCTTCACCTCGCGGAAAAGAGTGATTGGCCGATGACAGGGAACCGTAATTAGACTTTGGTAGTGAAAGGTTAACTGGTAAATATGAGATTATGAGTCGTGACTGGAGACCTTGTCACAAATTTCGATTTATGTGTGAATTTGTATATCTAACCCTTCCCCCATCTATATATATATATATATATATATATATATATATATATATATATATATATATATATATATATATATATATATATATATATATATATATATATATATATATATATATATATATATATATGTGTGTGTGTGTGTGTGTGTGTGTGTGTGTGTGTGTGTGTGTGTGTGTGTGTGTGTGTGTGACATAATATGTAAACATGATAAGTATATACAGTTATGTGTATGTTATGTTCTATGAGTCGAAGAAAAGATATGGCTGAGAATAAATGAAGTATGTTTTGGAAAACATAACACTGATAAGCATCAAATACATCTCTTGCACTGTAAAATTACACATTTTTATTTATACCTGTTTTCAATTCTTAAATATGAAAACCGTAAAATTAAATGCACTTGGACGACTCTTGTTTGCGCTTTTATTTATACCTTATTTAACGTGTAATGAATGATATTGTATGCTCTTGAACACTCTTCATTCAGGTAGAAAAAGTAAGAATGGTGATGACAGTGCAACATGTATTCAACAGGTCAGATGCAGTTCCGAAGGAGATATATAATCAAAACTGGTCAATTGCATTTATTGCGTAGATATTCATTATGATTCATGCATGTGACTGGGATAGTGATTTATGCTTAGAAACTGGTCGGAACGTAACTCCTCTGTCAACGGGATATTAGCGAATATTAGATATCGGATTTATAAGAAAAATATTTTTGCTTTCACTCATTTCATCATTTTAAATTTCATCCATAAAAGTAATCACTAATAGGATTAAGTGATGCTGTTGAATTACTTTGTTTAGCATCGTTAATTGGTTTTGACGTTAACAAAGTTATCAGTATAATTGCTGTAATACTCAGGAGGTTAAATGTAGCACTCCTGTCTTGAGAAAGAGTA
>NC_091557.1:28440489-28450489 GCF_042767895.1 Penaeus vannamei
GAGTTTCTTCAATTGTGTGTGTAACACACACACACACACAAACACACACACACACACACACATACACACACACACACACACACACACACACACACACACACACATATATATATATATATATATATATATATATATATATATATATATATATATATATATATATATATACATATATACAATATATATATATATGTATATTGTAGAGCCTGCAAGCCTCCTACTTACATCAGTTGCAAAGAGGATTGTCACGGAGAAGGAAATCAGGCAAATGACGAACGTGACCCAGCCTCTGCGTTCGCGTAACTTCGGAAATTCGTCCAGAAGACATATTACTGAAGTTTCCAAGTAGGCGAACTAGGAGGGAGAAAAGGAAGAATGGAAAAAAATGAATGATTATCAACAAAGACATTCAAATAGCTATCTATAAAAAGTTTAAAGCAATACTGAGCTGATATTTAAGTAGTCACCCGAAGCTTAAAACATTTAACAGTAACGCCGAGGTGAGTAACGGCGACGAGATGAACACTGAACATGAATCACCATAACTTACACACGAGTCGACGCCCAAAAAGAACAACATGAGGAAGAAGATGACGGACCACAGGGGAGCAACGGGCATCATCGACACAGCCTCGGGGTACACAATAAACACTAAAGACGGTCCTGGGGAAAGAGTTTCATGTGCGTATGATTATCAAATTATTCTAGCTACTTGAAGTAAAATCACGCCACATTTTATTTATATTAAAACTCTGTCATGGCAAACACTCCAGTTCGGGCCACAATAGAGATGTTTACTACAGCCCTGGATATCCTTTTCATTCTATTACGGTTCCCGAGTGAGTTCACGATAAATGAAACAAGAAAAAGAAAAAAAAACGCGCCGATAGAAGAATGTGGTGTTCGTATCCACGTGGTATGACACTCTCCGCAGTCAGGTGTCTCTCTTACCAGCAACAGTAAGGTCCTCGACGGACACGCCAGCTCTCTTGGCCATGAAGCCGAGGACCGAGAAGACGACGAATCCAGCGAGAATGGAGGCGGCGCAGTTCAGGACGGGGACGGTGACCGCGTCTCTCGTGCTCCGGTTGTGGAACATGTTGTACGAACCGAAGCTGATGAGCGACCCCCAGCCTGGGCCCAAGGAGTAAAAGATCTGCATGGCCGCCGCTGCCCAGACCTGGTTAGGAGTTTAAGACGGATCGTGGACCTATGAAAGGAGCTTTCTTCTATGTATACATCTGGGTTAGAACGCCACAAAGTAATGTTCACGTGAGAAGGAGAGAGAGAAATATAGATAGAGAGAGAGAGAGATGGAGAGGGAAGGGACAGAACGAGAAGGAGGGGGGACGCAGAGAGAGAGAAAAAAAAGTGGTAGAAACTTATACGCATATATAGTCTGTTCTCTTTTCATGACTTTTTCGCACTTCAATGTAGACCTTTTTCACCTTCATTTCTTTGAGTCTCTCAAACTCGGGGTAGATGTAGAAGCGGATTCCATCTACGGCACCCGGGAGAGAGATCCCGCGGGCCAGAAGGACTAACAGCATCGCGAATGGAAACGGCGCAGTGAACCACACAACCTACAGGTACAAAGTAGTGGGGCGTCAACACGTATACCATGGTGTATTAAAGTGTTCGTAACAAAAACAAAATTATATTAGGATATTGGTAACGAAACAAATGGTATAAGCAGTCAAAACAGTAACAATATCAGTAAAAGAATGCTATGTAGCTTAAACTTATTTCCTAATTGAATTATATGGAGGTCTATCTTTTTTTTACATTACCGAAAATCCCGATTGTCAACAGAAATGATTCTCTCTTTCTCTCTCTCTCTCTCTCTCTCTCTCTCTCTCTCTCTCTCTCTCTCTCTCTCTCTCTCTCTCTCTCTCTCTCTCTCTTTCTCTCTCTCTCTCTCTCTCTCTCTCTCCCTCTCCCTCTCCCTCTCCCTCTCCCTCTCCCTCTCCCTCTCCCTCTCCCTCTCCCTCTCCCTCTCCCTCTCTCTCTCTCTCTCTCTCTCTCTCTCTCTCTCTCTCTCTCTCTCTCCAGAATTCTTCGCGCAACTAGTATTCAGGCTTTCGTTATTTTTAAGTCGATTTTTATTTATCTATTAATGTTTTTTTATATAATCATCTGATCTCGCAATCCGGTACCCCTTCCCTTTTTTCTACTTCTGTAGTATCTACACAAGATACTACTGTGAACAATACACTACCGGTTTTCATCCCCTGGCAATGCACGGTCCTCAAGTCAATCGAAATACAGACACACGCACACACATACCACCCCTCACAAAAGAGAGAGAGAGAGAGAGAGAAGAAAAGAAACACACACTTACCTTCCCCATGACTCTAACCCCTTTGAAGACGCAGAAGAAGAGAAAAGCCGTCGTCAGGAAGGTCACGGCGACGATCTGCCACTGGACGCGGGAGATGTCGTCGAGTCCAGACGAAATGTGCAGGACCTTCTTGCTGCGGGAGGAGGAGGAGGGTCTAAGGAGTCTTTATGGTTTCTTAGGTACAATAAACTAGTTTTTAGGGAGTTTGTGTTTATATTGTATATGTTGATGCATGCTGAAAACACACACACACACACACACACACACACACACACACACACACACACACACACACACACACACACATATCTCATTCAATATGATACAGTATACTGGCAAGTGTACTTTAGTGTAGATTTTGGTGTCTGACTGTTTACATTACGTATTACTGCAATCATTGTTCGTTTTTTTGTGTAATTTAATTCTACATTGTACTTACTTTCAACTAGATACCAAGAAAAACATAAATTCATCAATTTTCAGAAGATAGCCCTTAAAATACTGCAAAATAACAGGACGAATTTCCCTATTTATGAACAGTTTGCAACCACTTTATTCTATTCCACATTTCTGGCGTCGTTTAAGTGTAGCCTACCTACCTACCACTTTCTCCAGGGTGAATCAACACAGTGCAGCGTCGTTGCATCACCCGGCTCAACAAAACCAATTTACTATCTAACTTAGATGCATCCCAAGTTAGTTATAGCTTTTATGGCCCTAGAACGGTAAGCTCAGAATAGCAGATTTGATATGTCAATTGTGAACATATAATCTGCGAGTACATTATTTAGCAATAGCGATGAAAACACCAGACATGATTTTATTTGGCACATATCTCAAACAATACAAATAGCAATGCGGTTTGCAATTGCTCGCGATGCGTCTGTGCCTTTGTTGCGGATTCTTAATTGAAGGTGTTGGTGGTTCATTTCATGGTGTGAAATATTTCATTAGCTGGTGATTAAGCCTTTTTTTTAACTGATATATTGCAGTACCATGGCCGTAAATTCTGGAGTATATTAGATAGCTGTTCCCGAAGTATAACAATAATACACTGTCCGTTCCGGCTCTAATGTAGTGGTTCTTAACCTTTTTTAGTCATGGACTTGCAGTGAATACGATGTATTTTATTTATAGAGATTTGTCTCATACGTAAATAAAACACACAAAGTATTATTGAACTTTACAGTAAACAATCTTCCAAAACACACATATAGATGTTATTTTTCATCTGATCTACACAGACCCCAGAATCCCGTCCATAGGCATCCAGCAGGTTAAGAACCCCTATTATAATGTAATAACCTCCTTATCTGCTAAAAATAAAAACAAAACAGTATGTGATCTAACTTCACAACCAACAAGTAAACCGCGAGGGGAATCCTTGTCTTATATATCTATATCAAATCTGTCTTGACTTGCAGCTGGGTTTCTCTCCAGCCCGTGTTAATTTCAAGGCGTTGTAAAATGTCGTAGCTTGGGTGTTAAATCGTAAGAAAGAGTACTTTTTTGGCTGGGTTTCCGAAGACAATGACTTATTAGTCCTGTTGTAGTCTCATACGACACTTTGAAGTCAGTTTACGAATTCATTGAAGTTGTAGTCGTCTGCACTACCCTAGTGGTTTGCTGCGCCACATAAAAAATAATTGTTAATCCTCCCAAAAAATACCAATGGTAATGCGTAACTTGAAACTCAAAGCTAAAAACAAGTGGACAAATCTTAGACAAATTAGTGACATCCGAGAATCGTCATCGCCATAAGACCAAAACAAGAGTTTTTTCCGCTGACACTAGCCTCACTACACTAGAAAGTGTCTTTTTTTCATGTGCGACACTTCTCTGGGCCGATCGCGACAGCAACGCTGCCGATGCTTCTACGCTGTTGCCAGCTGTGCGGCTCCACCCCCAATCCTAGGAATCGTACTCGAGTTGATTTTGTTCTTTAATTGTATCAATTAACAAACCACTGTTTTACTGATCTAACATTAGAAAATAACAATAAATGCAAGCTGTTAGTTATCAACATCTTAAAATTACAAAATAAATGACGGAAATAAGTTGAAAATGTGCGGGCCCTAAGCGCCTCCCATCATACCTTTTCCTTCCTCTATCGACACCGATTAAGAAGATCTTGAAAATGACACTATTTATTAATCAAAATTAACTTCATTTAAAAGGATATGTAAGTTTACGTCTGTATATTAAATTATACATTCATACTAACTAAAATGATTATGTAGAACCTAATCTAAATTTTCGTAACATTCTTTTAACCATTCGAACACATTATGTAAATAAAACACGAGATGCTTCCCCCTATGTCATTCGTCATGAAACACTCTTGGAGGCCTGAATATGCCCAATATTAAAGCATAAGTGATATAAGAAAAAGGGTAACTATTATTGCCTTTCGTATGTGTGCGCATAAAAGCGCACACATACGAAAGATGAATCTGAACCTTGCTCTTCTTAGCCGTGACCCTATTAATATGAAAGTATATCAGTATTAAAAATTAAACTCTATATTGTTTTCAATGGTAGTGGTGTAGATTTTCAATATTATATTTCTGTTGCTAGAGCAGGACGATCTAGTAAAAATGTTATACTACATTACATATCCCCCAAACCAATGGAAAATGAAAAGAAAACACGTACATACACATTGTATATCCATATCTATATATATATTGTATATATATATATATATATATATATATATATATATATATATATACATATTGATTTATTTATATTATATATACATATATACATACATACAAGCACACACACACACACACACACACACACGCACGCACGCATACACACACACACACACTCACACACACACACACACACACACACACACACACACACACACACACACACACACACACACACACATATATATATATATATATATATATATATATATATATATATATATATATATATATATATATATGCTTAAATATATGCATGTATGTGTATGTTTAAATATACATATGCATATATATGTATGTATACATATGCGTGTGTATATATACATGTATACACATACATTTATATAAATACACACACACACACACAGGCACGCGAGTGTAAATACTTTTCAGCTAGTACTTATTACAATAATATCCTTATTAACATCATCAATGTTACTAATAATAACAATGATCCATGCTATTAGGCATTTCATAAGCCCGTATCTTTTAAATATTCAGTATATACAAACCTAACCTAATTATAAGTGTGAAGTTTTTCTGTCAACTGATTACGTATTACTTTGGAGGCTTCTCGAACAAAGCAATGCATAAAGCTATTTCCCCCAAATATTTCAGACCCGCGAACGTGAAAATATCGGTTCGTGATAAGAGGAAATTAATGCTGAGTCTGAGAACACCTTTGGTCCCACATACCTTCCGCTCTTTGTCTTTTTCGGTATCTCAGGAAGTAAACAAACGCACCAGGAATACAGTTCAAATTATAGTTCTTGCGAGCTTCATATATGTGTTTGTCGATGTTCAAGTATACCTTTATGTTTTACTTAGTTTATTTGTCTCCTCGCTGAAGTAAATATAGCAACGACAAGCATCGCTATAATGGCACTCGATAAATTCATACATATTTTGAAGAAAACAATCGACAGATGCAATACTTACTGGAAGAATTCCTCAGCTGAAGACACGCCGCCTCCCATGTTAGCTGCTTCGCTAGGCCTACCCTGTAAACAGAGGTTCCACGTTCGTTAAATGTTCATCATAGTTTATGAGTATAGTCTTCGAGATATAATTTTTATATGCCCAGAAGAACACATATATGTATACACATTCGTAAACACACGCACAAGCGCGCACACACACATGTATATATATACTACTTATGACTTTGTATGATATATTTCTGCGCATGGTATACCTTTGAAAAAATGTGAAATAGAAAGACAATACACCGTGTATTTTGGCAATTTAATCAATAGATCTGAATTATGCGAAGCCCCGCTCTTCTATATCTATCCATTAATTTATTTATCTATTTGTGTAAGGATCGTCCACCGTTTCTATCTACCCCCCTCTCTCTCTCTATCTGTCTATCTATCTATAGCTATATATCTATCTATCTCTCTGTATGTGTGTGTCACCCCCCCTCTATCTATCTATCTATCTATCTATCTATCTATATATATATATATATATATATATATATATATATCTATCTATCTATCTCTCTGTATGTGTGTCATCCCCTCCCCCCCTCTTTCTCTCTCTCTCTCTCTCTCTCTCTCTCTCTCTCTCTCTCTCTCTCTCTCTCTCTCTCTCTCTCTCTCTCTCTCTCTCTCTCTCTCTCTCTCTCTCTCTCTCTCTGTCTCTGTCTCTGTCTCTCTCTCTCTCCATTTCTACACACCAACCAATCGTTATTTTTTCTGTTCGTTTCTGTCTCTCATTTTCTGTTTCTCATTTCCATTGTGTCTCTCCTTCCCCCCCTATTCTTCTTCCTGTCGAAGTGTTGTCCTGTGCGCGTGTTCCTGAATAATACATTTCGATGCAGATCAACATGCAAGTTATCATGATTACGGCGATAGATTGGCGCTAAATGACAATCCGTGTTTCTCAAGTCCTATTATCAATTTCGGCGTTCGTATCGTTATATTTGTGTCGCTGAATTAGTCGAGACCAGATTGTTTGGGGCGCACTTTGGGACTTGATTTTTTATATAAGACCGAGATAGAGATCTGCATTCGTGGGTGATTTATCTTATATAAACACTCTGGGCAATGATGGGTATTTATTACTTTGGCCACATAATAACGGGGATTGTACATCACGTTAATTAAGTTATCTTATAAACAAATAGGTGAATAAGTACAGAAATGTACAAATGAACAAAGAAATTGAGAAGAAAAATACATTTTGTATATAAAAGGTTGCTCAGGAAAATATTGAAGTAGATATAATTCATATTTTTCTTTCGTCAGGTTTTTCACTTGATTGATTCGGGAGGAAAAAAATACTGGTGTAAATCTATCATACATACAATCGTGCAGTTGGCCGAGTTCCAGCTGTTCTCGCACGAGTCCCAAGGGAGATCCCACGTGAAGGAGTAGGCAAGGAACAGGACGGGAAAGGACACCAAGACAGTGTAGTATGTCAGGGTTACCATGTTGACAGCAACGGACGTCATGCCAAGACCTGCATGACAGAGTAAGGGTGTCATGAATTAAATTGATTATTTTTCAGGCAAGTGCGTTTCTTTGGAGCGGCTGTGTTTGAAGTGCGTGTAAAAAGATTGTTAATTATGCATGTACATGATAACACTGGCATTTATGCGGTCATTTTAGATGAGTCATATATTGATTTGATTCACTTGATGATACTTACATTGCACAGCATATGAAACTGTGCTTCTGTAGTATATATTTTCTTCTTCCTCAAAAAAGAGGAAAAAAATAGATAAACAAAAAGTAAAAAACAAACAAAAATAAATAAAAGAATAAAAAATAGAAAGAGAGAAAAATCATCCAGAGATCTCACCTGCATGGCCCTGCACGACCAAAACCCCAGGAACACTTGCCTTTGAAAGCAGGACAAACAGAGAAGACGGTGATGCAACTACAGGAGCTGAACTGACCCACGGACGTCTCCAGGAAGAACAGCGGAAAGCCCACCAACACCAGCATCAGCAGGTATGGTACCAAGAACGCCCCTGTATAGCCGCGAGAACCATTTAAAAGAATTGGGATCTGGAAACTGATGCCATTGATCAGCCACGAAAGCGATTCAACAGCGATTTCGAGACGCTAATCTACATGGCCACTTATCTTTCTCTTTCTCATTATCCACGGCGTCTCCTGTTCTCATTCTTACCTCCGCCATGGATATAGCACAGGTAAGGGAATCGCCACACGTTGCTCAGACCGACGGCATAACCGGTCATTGTGAGGAGGTAGTCGCATTTGTGAGACCATTTTCCCCTCTCCTTCCCGGCGGCCTCGGCGTCGGAGAGGCTGTCGGCGGGCGAAGCCATGGCCACGCTCGGATTCCGTGCGCTCGGATCTGGAATTATGTTTTACTAATATAGGTCTCTCTCTATCTCTCTCTCTCTCTCTCTCTCTCTCTCTCTATCTATCTATCTATCTATCTCTCTCTCTCTCTCTCTATCTATCTCTCTCTCTCTCTCCCTCTCTCTCTCTATCTCTCTTTCTCTCTCTCTCCCTCTCTTTCTCTCTCTCTCTCTCTCTCTCTCTCTCTATCTATCTATCTATCTATCTCTGTCTCTATCTATCTCACTCTCTCTCTTTCGCTCTCTCTCTCGCTCTCACTCTCTCGCTCTCTCTGTCTTTCGCTTTCTCTCTCTCTTTCGCTCTCTCTCTCTCTTTCGCTCTCTCTCTCTCTCTCTCTCTCTCTCTCTCTCTCTCTCTCTCTCTCTCTCTCTCTCTCTCTCTCTCTCTCTCTCTATCTCCCTTTCTCTCTCTCTCCCTCTCACCCTCCTCTCTCTCTCACCCTCTCTCTCTCTCTCTCTCTCTCTCTCTCTTTATCTCTCTCTCTCTGTCTCTCTATATATATATATATATATATATATATATATATATATATATATATATATACAAATATATATATACATATATATAAATATATATATATATATTCATTTATTTATTTATTTATTTGCAAAGAAAAAAATGCATGGAAGTTGACTACAAGGATAGATGATTTCCGAATAAGGAGAGTCATTAGGGGAAGAGTACAGTTTATCGATTCTTATTCCTTCGCTGCTATTTCTTGCCGACGCGAACAGGTTCTTGGTAAGAAGAGTAACTCTGTAATAGCTTTCTACGGTGGTTAATAAACTGGGGTAAATTATTCAAGGAAGAGGTAGCATTAATGGATAGAAACCACTTCCCCAATGCACTAAATGGGAGCGGTTGTATGGAATGCATATATGTATCTACAGCATTCGAACAGATTTTCTTATATATATATATATATATATATATATATATATATATATATATATATATATATATATATATATATATATATATATATATATATATATATATATATATATATATATATATATATATATATATACATATACTACAAACCATCTTGACGATCCTAAAATATACTTTGCAAATACGTTTCTATTTTAAATGCGCATGCAATCAAGTTATCTAGCGAAGAAAAGGTGAGACTAGTTTGCATTGATAAAGGTGTAGCTTTTGATTCACATAAATTTATTACTTCATCCTCTGAGGGATTTGAATTTAGAAGAAAAAAACTAATATAATTCCCATTCATAGGAAACTAATGCGCAATTATTTACAAAATATTAGTTGTCTCTACCATAAAAGAGCCGTAGTAAAGATAGGAGAGACACTGCAAGTTGACGTTCACAAGTTCAATAACAGAGCCTAGGAGAGAGAGAGAGAGGGGGGGGGGTAGAGAGAGAGAGAGAAAGAGAAAGAGAGAGAGAAGGGGGGAGGAGAATGAAAGAGAGAGAGAAAGCCAGACCAGTGACGCACGCAAGAATAGGGAAAATTAAGATCTTATGATATTCGATCCCCACAGCGGGCCGGGTTACTGACACCTCCAAAGGGCACGAACTATAGCAGGAAAACTTTAACCTGTCATCTGAATATAGGTCTTGGGAGAGGCTTAA